>NC_079415.1:22976474-23159318 GCF_026213295.1 Gadus chalcogrammus | reverse complement strand
ATGAAATTGACAGAAGATATTCAACATTTTCTTGTTTATGGAGCGCAAAATGCTTTCAGAGCTTTAGGAATCACTTTTTGATCACTTGCAAATGTGGAGTTGGCCCTACAAAACGCTACGGTGGCTTAGTAACACGTTTCTTGAAATTGCGACAGAGATATCACATTTCTTTTATGGAGCGCAAAATGCTTTTCAGAGCGTTAGAATCACTTTTTGATCACTCTTCCAATGGTGGATTTGGCCCCTATAACGCTACTGTGAGCTTAGGTAACGACGTTTGCATTGAAATTGACAGGGAGATATCAACATTTCTTATGTATGAGCGCAAAATGCTTTTCAGAGCGCTAGAATCACTTTTTGGCCAACAATGTGTTTTTGACCTTACATTGTTGATTTTGCTCAAAACTACTTCCAAATGGTGGAGTTAATGGCCCTATAACCCTGTGGTGAGCTTAGTAACACGTTTGCATTGAAATTGACAGAGATATCAACATTTCTTGTTTATGAGCGCAAAATGCTTTTCAGAGCGCTAGAATCACTTTTTGGCCAACAATGTGTTTTTGACCTTACATTGTTGATTTTGCTCAAAACTACTTCCAAATGGTGGACTAATGGCCCTATAACCCTGTGGTGAGCTTAGTAACACGTTTGCATTGAAATTGACAGAGATATCAACATTTCTTGTTTTATGAGCGCAAAATGCTTTTCAGAGCGCTAGAATCACTTTTTGGCCAACAATGTGTTTTTGACCTTACATTGTTGATTTTGCTCAAAACTACTTCCAAATGGTGGAGTAATGGCCCTATAACCCTGTGGTGAGCTTAGTAACACGTTTGCATTGAAATTGACAGAGATATCAACATTTCTTGTTTATGAGCGCAAAATGCTTTTCAGAGCGTTAGAATCACTTTTTGATCACTTGCAAATGGTGGAGTTGGCCCTACAACGCTACGGTGAGCTTAGTAACACGTTTGCATTGAAATTGACAGAGATATCAACATTTCTTGTTTATGAGCGCAAAATGCTTTTCAGAGCGTTAGAATCACTTTTTGATCACTTCCAAATGGTGGAGTTGGCCCTATAACGCTACGGTGAGCTTAGTAACACGTTTGCATTGAAATTGACAGAGATATCAACATTTCTTGTTTATGAGCGCAAAATGCTTTTCAGAGCGCTAGAATCACTTTTTGGCCAACAATGTGTTTTTGACCTTACATTGTTGATTTTGCTCAAAACTACTTCCAAATGGTGGAGTAATGGCCCTATAACCCTGTGGTGAGCTTAGTAACACGTTTGCATTGAAATTGACAGAGATATCAACATTTCTTGTTTATGAGCGCAAAATGCTTTTCAGAGCGCTAGAATCACTTTTTGGCCAACAATGTGTTTTTGACCTTACATTGTTGATTTTGCTCAAAACTACTTCCAAATGGTGGAGTAATGGCCCTATAACCCTGTTGTGAGCTTAGTAACACGTTTGCATTGAAATTGACAGAGATATCAACATTTCTTGTTTATGAGCGCAAAATGCTTTTCAGAGCGTTAGAATCACTTTTTGATCACTTGCAAATGGTGGAGTTGGCCCTACAACGCTACGGTGAGCTTAGTAACACGTTTGCATTGAAATTGACAGAGATATCAACATTTCTTGTTTATGAGCGCAAAATGCTTTTCAGAGCGTTAGAATCACTTTTTGATCACTTGCAAATGGTGGAGTTGGCCCTATAACGCTACGGTGAGCTTAGTAACACGTTTGCATTGAAATTGACAGAGATATCAACATTTCTTGTTTATGAGCGCAAAATGCTTTTCAGAGCGTTAGAATCTCTTTTTGGCCAACAATGTGTTTTTGACCTTACATTGTTGATTTTGCTCAAAACTACTTCCAAATGGTGGAGTAATGGCCCTATAACCCTGTGGTGAGCTTAGTAACACGTTTGCATTGAAATTGACAGAGATATCAACATTTCTTGTTTATGAGCGCAAAATGCTTTTCAGAGCGCTAGAATCACTTTTTGGCCAACAATGTGTTTTTGACCTTACATTGTTGATTTTGCTCAAAACTACTTCCAAATGGTGGAGTAATGGCCCTATAACCCTGTGGTGAGCTTAGTAACACGTTTGCATTGAAATTGACAGAGATATCAACATTTCTTGTTTATGAGCGCAAAATGCTTTTCAGAGCGTTAGAATCACTTTTTGATCACTTGCAAATGGTGGAGTTGGCCCTACAACGCTACGGTGAGCTTAGTAACACGTTTGCATTGAAATTGACAGAGATATCAACATTTCTTGTTTATGAGCGCAAAATGCTTTTCAGAGCGTTAGAATCACTTTTTGATCACTTGCAAATGGTGGAGTTGGCCCTATAACGCTACGGTGAGCTTAGTAACACGTTTGCATTGAAATTGACAGAGATATCAACATTTCTTGTTTATGAGCGCAAAATGCTTTTCAGAGCGTTAGAATCTCTTTTTGGCCAACAATGTGTTTTTGACCTTGCATTGTTGATTTTGCTCAAAACTACTTCCAAATGGTGGAGTAATGGCCCTATAACCCTGTGGTGAGCTTAGTAACACGTTTGCATTGAAATTGACAGAGATATCAACATTTCTTGTTTATGAGCGCAAAATGCTTTTCAGAGCGCTAGAATCACTTTTTGGCCAACAATGTGTTTTTGACCTTACATTGTTGATTTTGCTCAAAACTACTTCCAAATGGTGGAGTAATGGCCCTATAACCCTGTGGTGAGCTTAGTAACACGTTTGCATTGAAATTGACAGAGATATCAACATTTCTTGTTTATGAGCGCAAAATGCTTTTCAGAGCGTTAGAATCACTTTTTGATCACTTGCAAATGGTGGAGTTGGCCCTACAACGCTACGGTGAGCTTAGTAACACGTTTGCATTGAAATTGACAGAGATATCAACATTTCTTGTTTATGAGCGCAAAATGCTTTTCAGAGCGTTAGAATCACTTTTTGATCACTTCCAAATGGTGGAGTTGGCCCTATAACGCTACGGTGAGCTTAGTAACACGTTTGCATTGAAATTGACAGAGATATCAACATTTCTTGTTTATGAGCGCAAAATGCTTTTCAGAGCGCTAGAATCACTTTTTGGCCAACAATGTGTTTTTGACCTTACATTGTTGATTTTGCTCAAAACTACTTCCAAATGGTGGAGTAATGGCCCTATAACCCTGTGGTGAGCTTAGTAACACGTTTGCATTGAAATTGACAGAGATATCAACATTTCTTGTTTATGAGCGCAAAATGCTTTTCAGAGCGCTAGAATCACTTTTTGGCCAACAATGTGTTTTTGACCTTACATTGTTGATTTTGCTCAAAACTACTTCCAAATGGTGGAGTAATGGCCCTATAACCCTGTGGTGAGCTTAGTAACACGTTTGCATTGAAATTGACAGAGATATCAACATTTCTTGTTTATGAGCGCAAAATGCTTTTCAGAGCGTTAGAATCACTTTTTGATCACTTGCAAATGGTGGAGTTGGCCCTACAACGCTACGGTGAGCTTAGTAACACGTTTGCATTGAAATTGACAGAGATATCAACATTTCTTGTTTATGAGCGCAAAATGCTTTTCAGAGCGTTAGAATCACTTTTTGATCACTTCCAAATGGTGGAGTTGGCCCTATAACGCTACGGTGAGCTTAGTAACACGTTTGCATTGAAATTGACAGAGATATCAACATTTCTTGTTTATGAGCGCAAAATGCTTTTCAGAGCGCTAGAATCACTTTTTGGCCAACAATGTGTTTTTGACCTTACATTGTTGATTTTGCTCAAAACTACTTCCAAATGGTGGAGTAATGGCCCTATAACCCTGTGGTGAGCTTAGTAACACGTTTGCATTGAAATTGACAGAGATATCAACATTTCTTGTTTATGAGCGCAAAATGCTTTTCAGAGCGTTAGAATCTCTTTTTGGCCAACAATGTTTTTTTGACCTTACATTGTTGATTTTGCTCAAAACTACTTCCAAATGGTGGAGTAATGGCCCTATAACCCTGTGGTGAGCTTAGTAACACGTTTGCATTGAAATTGACAGAGATATCAACATTTCTTGTTTATGAGCGCAAAATGCTTTTCAGAGCGCTAGAATCACTGTTTGGCCAACAATGTGTTTTGACCTTACATTGTTGATTTTGCTCAAAACTACTTCCAAATGGTGGAGTAATGGCCCTATAACCCTGTGGTGAGCTTAGTAACACGTTTGCATTGAAATTGACAGAGATATCAACATTTCTTGTTTATGAGCGCAAAATGCTTTTCAGAGCGTTAGAATCACTTTTTGATCACTTCCAAATGGTGGAGTTGGCCCTATAACGCTACGGTGAGCTTAGTAACACGTTTGCATTGAAATTGACAGAGATATCAACATTTCTTGTTTATGAGCGCAAAATGCTTTTCAGAGCGCTAGAATCACTTTTTGGCCAACAATGTGTTTTTGACCTTACATTGTTGATTTTGCTCAAAACTACTTCCAAATGGTGGAGTAATGGCCCTATAACCCTGTGGTGAGCTTAGTAACACGTTTGCATTGAAATTGACAGAGATATCAACATTTCTTGTTTATGAGCGCAAAATGCTTTTCAGAGCGCTAGAATCTCTTTTTGGCCAACAATGTGTTTTTGACCTTACATTGTTGATTTTGCTCAAAACTACTTCCAAATGGTGGAGTAATGGCCCTATAACCCTGTGGTGAGCTTAGTAACACGTTTGCATTGAAATTGACAGAGATATCAACATTTCTTGTTTATGAGCGCAAAATGCTTTTCAGAGCGTTAGAATCACTTTTTGATCACTTGCAAATGGTGGAGTTGGCCCTACAACGCTACGGTGAGCTTAGTAACACGTTTGCATTGAAATTGACAGAGATATCAACATTTCTTGTTTATGAGCGCAAAATGCTTTTCAGAGCGTTAGAATCACTTTTTGATCACTTCCAAATGGTGGAGTTGGCCCTATAACGCTACGGTGAGCTTAGTAACACGTTTGCATTGAAATTGACAGAGATATCAACATTTCTTGTTTATGAGCGCAAAATGCTTTTCAGAGCGCTAGAATCACTTTTTGGCCAACAATGTGTTTTTGACCTTACATTGTTGATTTTGCTCAAAACTACTTCCAAATGGTGGAGTAATGGCCCTATAACCCTGTGGTGAGCTTAGTAACACGTTTGCATTGAAATTGACAGAGATATCAACATTTCTTGTTTATGAGCGCAAAATGCTTTTCAGAGCGCTAGAATCTCTTTTTGGCCAACAATGTGTTTTTGACCTTACATTGTTGATTTTGCTCAAAACTACTTCCAAATGGTGGAGTAATGGCCCTATAACCCTGTGGTGAGCTTAGTAACACGTTTGCATTGAAATTGACAGAGATATCAACATTTCTTGTTTATGAGCGCAAAATGCTTTTCAGAGCGCTAGAATCACTTTTTGGCCAACAATGTGTTTTTGACCTTACATTGTTGATTTTGCTCAAAACTACTTCCAAATGGTGGAGTAATGGCCCTATAACCCTGTGGTGAGCTTAGTAACACGTTTGCATTGAAATTGACAGAGATATCAACATTTCTTGTTTATGAGCGCAAAATGCTTTTCAGAGCGTTAGAATCACTTTTTGATCACTTGCAAATGGTGGAGTTGGCCCTACAACGCTACGGTGAGCTTAGTAACACGTTTGCATTGAAATTGACAGAGATATCAACATTTCTTGTTTATGAGCGCAAAATGCTTTTCAGAGCGTTAGAATCACTTTTTGATCACTTCCAAATGGTGGAGTTGGCCCTATAACGCTACGGTGAGCTTAGTAACACGTTTGCATTGAAATTGACAGAGATATCAACATTTCTTGTTTATGAGCGCAAAATGCTTTTCAGAGCGCTAGAATCACTTTTTGGCCAACAATGTGTTTTTGACCTTACATTGTTGATTTTGCTCAAAACTACTTCCAAATGGTGGAGTAATGGCCCTATAACCCTGTGGTGAGCTTAGTAACACGTTTGCATTGAAATTGACAGAGATATCAACATTTCTTGTTTATGAGCGCAAAATGCTTTTCAGAGCGCTAGAATCACTTTTTGGCCAACAATGTGTTTTTGACCTTACATTGTTGATTTTGCTCAAAACTACTTCCAAATGGTGGAGTAATGGCCCTATAACCCTGTGGTGAGCTTAGTAACACGTTTGCATTGAAATTGACAGAGATATCAACATTTCTTGTTTATGAGCGCAAAATGCTTTTCAGAGCGTTAGAATCACTTTTTGATCACTTGCAAATGGTGGAGTTGGCCCTACAACGCTACGGTGAGCTTAGTAACACGTTTGCATTGAAATTGACAGAGATATCAACATTTCTTGTTTATGAGCGCAAAATGCTTTTCAGAGCGTTAGAATCACTTTTTGATCACTTCCAAATGGTGGAGTTGGCCCTATAACGCTACGGTGAGCTTAGTAACACGTTTGCATTGAAATTGACAGAGATATCAACATTTCTTGTTTATGAGCGCAAAATGCTTTTCAGAGCGCTAGAATCACTTTTTGGCCAACAATGTGTTTTTGACCTTACATTGTTGATTTTGCTCAAAACTACTTCCAAATGGTGGAGTAATGGCCCTATAACCCTGTGGTGAGCTTAGTAACACGTTTGCATTGAAATTGACAGAGATATCAACATTTCTTGTTTATGAGCGCAAAATGCTTTTCAGAGCGCCAGAATCACTTTTTGGCCAACAATGTGTTTTTGACCTTACATTGTTGATTTTGCTCAAAACTACTTCCAAATGGTGGAGTAATGGCCCTATAACCCTGTTGTGAGCTTAGTAACACGTTTGCATTGAAATTGACAGAGATATCAACATT
Organism: Gadus chalcogrammus; assembly: GCF_026213295.1. Taxonomy (NCBI): domain Eukaryota; kingdom Metazoa; phylum Chordata; class Actinopteri; order Gadiformes; family Gadidae; genus Gadus; species Gadus chalcogrammus. The sequence goes on along the minus strand of NC_079415.1, from coordinate 23,152,429 downwards.
TCTTGTTTATGAGCGCAAAATGCTTTTCAGAGCGTTAGAATCACTTTTTGATCACTTGCAAATGGTGGAGTTGGCCCTACAACGCTACGGTGAGCTTAGTAACACGTTTGCATTGAAATTGACAGAGATATCAACATTTCTTGTTTATGAGCGCAAAATGCTTTTCAGAGCGTTAGAATCACTTTTTGATCACTTGCAAATGGTGGAGTTGGCCCTATAACGCTACGGTGAGCTTAGTAACACGTTTGCATTGAAATTGACAGAGATATCAACATTTCTTGTTTATGAGCGCAAAATGCTTTTCAGAGCGTTAGAATCTCTTTTTGGCCAACAATGTGTTTTTGACCTTACATTGTTGATTTTGCTCAAAACTACTTCCAAATGGTGGAGTAATGGCCCTATAACCCTGTGGTGAGCTTAGTAACACGTTTGCATTGAAATTGACAGAGATATCAACATTTCTTGTTTATGAGCGCAAAATGCTTTTCAGAGCGCTAGAATCACTTTTAGGCCAACAATGTGTTTTTGACCTTACATTGTTGATTTTGCTCAAAACTACTTCCAAATGGTGGAGTAATGGCCCTATAACCCTGTGGTGAGCTTAGTAACACGTTTGCATTGAAATTGACAGAGATATCAACATTTCTTGTTTATGAGCGCAAAATGCTTTTCAGAGCGCTAGAATCACTTTTTGGCCAACAATGTGTTTTTGACCTTACATTGTTGATTTTGCTCAAAACTACTTCCAAATGGTGGAGTAATGGCCCTATAACGCTACGGTGAGCTTAGTAACACGTTTGCATTTAAATTGACAGAGATATCAACATTTCTTGTTTATGAGCGCAAAATGCTTTTCAGAGCGTTAGAATCACTTTTTGATCACTTCCAAATGGTGGAGTTGGCCCTATAACGCTACGGTGAGCTTAGTAACACGTTTGCATTGAAATTGACAGAGATATCAACATTTCTTGTTTATGAGCGCAAAATGCTTTTCAGAGCGTTAGAATCACTTTTTGATCACTTCCAAATGGTGGAGTTGGCCCTATAACGCTACGGTGAGCTTAGTAACACGTTTGCATTGAAATTGACAGAGATATCAACATTTCTTGTTTATGAGCGCAAAATGCTTTTCAGAGCGCTAGAATCACTTTTTGGCCAACAATGTGTTTTTGACCTTACATTGTTGATTTTGCTCAAAACTACTTCCAAATGGTGGAGTAATGGCCCTATAACCCTGTGGTGAGCTTAGTAACACGTTTGCATTGAAATTGACAGAGATATCAACATTTCTTGTTTTTATGAGCGCAAAATGCTTTTCAGAGCGCTAGAATCACTTTTTGGCCAACAATGTGTTTTTGACCTTACATTGTTGATTTTGCTCAAAACTACTTCCAAATGGTGGAGTTATGGCCCTATAACCCTGTGGTGAGCTTAGTAACACGTTTGCATTGAAATTGACAGAGATATCAACATTTCTTGTTTATGAGCGCAAAATGCTTTTCAGAGCGCTAGAATCACTTTTTGGCCAACAATGTGTTTTTGACCTTACATTGTTGATTTTGCTCAAAACTACTTCCAAATGGTGGACTAATGGCCCTATAACCCTGTGGTGAGCTTAGTAACACGTTTGCATTGAAATTGACAGAGATATCAACATTTCTTGTTTTTATGAGCGCAAAATGCTTTTCAGAGCGCTAGAATCACTTTTTGGCCAACAATGTGTTTTTGACCTTACATTGTTGATTTTGCTCAAAACTACTTCCAAATGGTGGAGTAATGGCCCTATAACGCTACGGTGAGCTTAGTAACACGTTTGCATTTAAATTGACAGAGATATCAACATTTCTTGTTTATGAGCGCAAAATGCTTTTCAGAGCGTTAGAATCACTTTTTGATCACTTCCAAATGGTGGAGTTGGCCCTATAACGCTACGGTGAGCTTAGTAACACGTTTGCATTGAAATTGACAGAGATATCAACATTTCTTGTTTATGAGCGCAAAATGCTTTTCAGAGCGTTAGAATCACTTTTTGATCACTTCCAAATGGTGGAGTTGGCCCTATAACGCTACGGTGAGCTTAGTAACACGTTTGCATTGAAATTGACAGAGATATAAACATTTCTTGTTTATGAGCGCAAAATGCTTTTCAGAGCGCTAGAATCACTTTTTGGCCAACAATGTGTTTTTGACCTTACATTGTTGATTTTGCTCAAAACTACTTCCAAATGGTGGAGTTATGGCCCTATAACCCTGTGGTGAGCTTAGTAACACGTTTGCATTGAAATTGACAGAGATATCAACATTTCTTGTTTATGAGCGCAAAATGCTTTTCAGAGCGCTAGAATCACTTTTTGGCCAACAATGTGTTTTTGACCTTACATTGTTGATTTTGCTCAAAACTACTTCCAAATGGTGGAGTAATGGCCCTATAACCCTCTGGTGAGCTTAGTAACACGTTTGCATTGAAATTGACAGAGATATCAACATTTCTTGTTTTTATGAGCGCAAAATGCTTTTCAGAGCGCTAGAATCACTTTTTGGCCAACAATGTGTTTTTGACCTTACATTGTTGATTTTGCTCAAAACTACTTCCAAATGGTGGAGTAATGGCCCTATAACCCTGTGGTGAGCTTAGTAACACGTTTGCATTGAAATTGACAGAGATATCAACATTTCTTGTTTTTATGAGCGCAAAATGCTTTTCAGAGCGCTAGAATCACTTTTTGGCCAACAATGTGTTTTTGACCTTACATTGTTGATTTTGCTCAAAACTACTTCCAAATGGTGGAGTAATGGCCCTATAACCCTGCGGTGAGCTTAGTAACACGTTTGCATTGAAATTGACAGAGATATCAACATTTCTTGTTTATGAGCGCAAAATGCTTTTCAGAGCGTTAGAATCACTTTTTGATCACTTCCAAATGGTGGAGTTGGCCCTATAACGCTACGGTGAGCTTAGTAACACGTTTGCATTGAAATTGACAGAGATATCAACATTTCTTGTTTATGAGCGCAAAATGCTTTTCAGAGCGTTAGAATCACTTTTTGACCACTTCCAAATGGTGGAGTTGGCCCTATAACGCTACGGTGAGCTTAGTAACACGTTTGCATTGAAATTGACAGAGATATCAACATTTCTTGTTTATGAGCGCAAAATGCTTTTCAGAGCGTTAGAATCACTTTTTGATCACTTCCAAATGGTGGAGTTGGCCCTATAACGCTACGGTGAGCTTAGTAACACGTTTGCATTGAAATCGACAGAGATATCAACATTTCTTGTTTATGAGCGCAAAATGCTTTTCAGAGCGCTAGAATCACTTTTTGGCCAACAATGTGTTTTTGACCTTACATTGTTGATTTTGCTCAAAACTACTTCCAAATGGTGGAGTTATGGCCCTATAACCCTGTGGTGAGCTTAGTAACACGTTTGCATTGAAATTGACAGAGATATCAACATTTCTTGTTTATGAGCGCAAAATGCTTTTCAGAGCGCTAGAATCACTTTTTGGCCAACAATGTGTTTTTGACCTTACATTGTTGATTTTGCTCAAAACTACTTCCAAATGGTGGAGTAATGGCCCTATAACCCTGTGGTGAGCTTAGTAACACGTTTGCATTGAAATTGACAGAGATATCAACATTTCTTGTTTTTATGAGCGCAAAATGCTTTTCAGAGCGCTAGAATCACTTTTTGGCCAACAATGTGTTTTTGACCTTACATTGTTGATTTTGCTCAAAACTACTTCCAAATGGTGGAGTAATGGCCCTATAACCCTGCGGTGAGCTTAGTAACACGTTTGCATTGAAATTGACAGAGATATCAACATTTCTTGTTTATGAGCGCAAAATGCTTTTCAGAGCGTTAGAATCACTTTTTGATCACTTCCAAATGGTGGAGTTGGCCCTATAACGCTACGGTGAGCTTAGTAACACGTTTGCATTGAAATTGACAGAGATATCAACATTTCTTGTTTATGAGCGCAAAATGCTTTTCAGAGCGTTAGAATCACTTTTTGATCACTTCCAAATGGTGGAGTTGGCCCTATAACGCTACGGTGAGCTTAGTAACACGTTTGCATTGAAATTGACAGAGATATCAACATGTCTTATTTTTATGAGCGCAAAATGCTTTTCAGAGCGCTAGAATCACTTTTTGGCCAACAACGTGTTTTTGACCTTACATTGTTGATTTCGCTCAAAACTAATGTATTCCACTTCCAAATCGTTTAGTATGGCCCAATAACCCTTTGGTAAGCTTAGTAACACGTTTGAATTGAAATTGACAGAGATATCAACATTTCATGTTTTTATGCCTGCAAAATGCTTTTCAGAGCACTAGAATCACTTTTCGACCAACAACGTGCTTTTGACCTTACATTGTTGATTTCGCTCAAAACGAATGTATTCCACTTCCAAATGGTTTAGTATGGCCCAATAACCCTTTGGTAAGATTAGTAACACGTTTGCAACTAAATTGATAGAGATATATTTTATGCCTGCAAAATGCTTTTCAGAGCGCCAGAATCACTTTTCAAACAACAATGTGTTTTTCACCTTACATTGTTGATTTCGCTCAAAACTAATGTATTCCACTTCCAAATGGTTTAGTATGCCCCAATAACCCTTTGGTAAGCTTAGTAACACATTTGAATTGAAAATGACAGATATCAACATTTCTTGTTTTGATTCTCAAAACAAGAAATGTTTTGAGAATCACAACATTTCAGCTCACAACACAACAGCTCAAAACTAATGTATTCCACTTCCAAATGGTTTAGTATGGCCCAATAACCATTTGGTAAGCTTAGTAACACGTTTGAATTGAAATTGACAGAGATATCTACATTTCTTGTTTTTATGCCTGCAAAATGCTTCTCAGAGCGCTAGAATCACTTTTCGACAAGAATTAAAAGAAACAATAACGTCTGGACCAAATCCGAAATGGGATTTTCATTACACACAGAATTGTTTCGATGCATGGATTCGCACTGCAAAACGACACCCAATACAGAAACCAGTTAAACAAGAAGTAACTCCAGAAATCGCGTCTAACAATTTAAAAAAAAAAACGATGCAAATCAACCCAGATTGGACAGAAGTGTATAGAACAGCTCTGTTGAACATAACAGCAACTAGTAATGCAGAACATGTTGATAAATTAATGACTGAAATAGAGTTAACAGCCGCAGAAGTAGACGCTATTAAAACAGCCCAAAACAACATAAAAGACAAAACCGCCCTCGCTACACTTTGTGTAAGGAGCCAACGTCAACTCGTTAAAGAACCCCCCAGATGCTATTACTGCGAAAAGATTGGTCATCAGGAGAGATATTGCAGAAAGAAACACAGAGACAAGGCCAAACCGTCGGCCCCGCCCATGGAACCAGTCAACGGCCCCCACACCATGAAGAACACGCTCCAACGCCCAGGTGAGTATAATCATTACTAGGACCCCTTGGAAAAGGAAACAAGGATCCAGGCAACGCTTCTTCAACTGTCTTCCACCCCCACCGAAAATCCAAAATGCTCTGTGCAGGTAGGACAAAACCACTTTGAATTTCTTGTCGATCCTGGTGCTACAGTATCAGCTATTAACAAAACTGGTATTTTACAAGAAAGTAACCAAACATTGAAAACGGTTGGTATTGCTGGCATTGCGAGTGAAACAATATCAAAGCCGGTTCCCACTATTGTATCACATGTCACATTGGAACAGAAGTTTTTAATCTCTCCCACCTCTCCTGTTACAGTTCACCCCAGTGTTTATCCCAGGTACCATCTAAACCAGGGGTGCCCAACCTTTTTTGACCCAAGATCTACTTTTCAAGTAGCCAACCTCCCGAGATCTACCAGCAAACCTACCTTCAAGCCGGGGGGGGGGGGGGGGTAGAGAACAATTGTTGACGGGGGGGGGGGGGGGGGGGGGGGGGGGGGGGGGGGGGTTGTATCGTGAACCTACGGACTTCAGTGGGGGTTTCATTCCGTCTGCGCACGGCACCTTCTCAACGATAATCAATAATCTTCCTCCCACTCAGGGTGAAAATGGTAGGTCTTAGCTTGTTTCCCCTCAGCCATGCCAACGTTTAGGAGTGTGTAACTACTGTTGACGGCTTTCAACTGCTGTTAACAGCACATGCGCTACCGCGCGTATATGTCCCGCGCAAATTTAATTTCATTAAAAAAAAAAAAAAAAAAAAGTTTTTTTTTTTTTTTTTTTTTTTCTTCACCCCTCGCGATCGACTTGGGATCTGTCGGCGATCTACTGGTAGACCGCGATCGACTGGTTGGGCACCCCTGATCTAAACTATGGGCCATGCATAAAAATCATGCAGGATTTGTAACCTCTTCACCATCTCTTAAAGTTACATTAAAGTCAGATGCTACTTTGACTTGTACTCGACAATATCGTTTGTCCCCCGAAGCATTAGATAGAATTCAGCCGGTAATAACTTCTGCTCTCAAAAAGATTTGAGAGCAGTCCACAATTGCGTTGTTCCTATCACACCCATAGTACCAGACACACATACAATACTGTCATCAATCCCTTCAGATTCCACACATTACACAGTAATTGATCTGTGCTAAGCGTTTTTCTCCATTCCAATACCATCTGACAGCCCTACCCATGGTTTTTATCCTAGTGATTAGGGCTGCACGATATGGGCAAAATATGATATCCCGATATTTTTTGGCTGAATGGCGATATACGATATATATCTCGATATTTTCTATAGAGTGGGTTAGATGTTTTTTATGTAAGTCAAAAACCACATGTGAGATGTTGCAAGCACTTATATTAAAACATAGGTCCATATGACTGCAACATGTGATTTTGTATCGTTATTTTCAACAGAATTCAATGAACATGTTAAAAAAAAACAGGGATGTTTTTCACCTTCTTCACAAAATAATCACCTATGCAAAACAATATAAAGCTGTAGGTTACACAAATTAGCTACCATTAAGAGCATTGGGTTCGTCGCATTGTCCTGCGTACTACGGTGAGGGTTTCAGTGCGCCGTAACTTTAATCCCCCGCCCCCTCCCTTCTCCGTTCCATTTGGGAACATGTTTGGTTTCATTTCGCTTGTTTCGTATATTTTAATGAATTAATTAAGAGCGTCACCAGAGGGCGCCCCCAACACATTTGCCGATCGCCGGCCCTGGTTTCGGGGCAGAAGAAGCTGTCGCGGCCGGTGATGCAGCAGCACAGCCACAGAGTTTTACGCATTCCTCATACTGCACTTTGTGCCGCTGCTGTAAATGGTGGAACAGATTTGTCGTGCTTCCACTTTTAGTCGCAACGGTTTTGCTACACTCTACAGATGACCTGCAGCTGCTGCTCATCTGTTTTTTTTAAACCCAAACTATTTCCACATTATGGAGCCGTTGTTTCTCCTCTTTGAAACAATTTCGTCTCCCGCCGCCGTCTCGTTTTCTTTACGGGTATCATCAATGCTTGTTGTGTTGTGAGGGGGCGGCGGGGGCGGGAATGAGGCGTCTTTGCACACGGCACGTTCGGAAAGACAGAGTGAGAGGGGGAGGGGTCGCGCTCACAGTCTCCAAGGCAAGCGCTGTAGACGCTTGAGCGGGAAACGGACCATTTTAACGCATATCGATATAAACGATATTGTCAAATCTTGTATCCCCTTGGAAATTATATCGATATATCGTACATAGCCGATATATCCTGCAGCCCTACTAGTGATATGATCATGTTAAAGTCACTTAACCCGCTACAACGCCCAGATGGCAAGGACCAACCCAGGTGTTACTGACCACGAGGACTGCAGTCAAACTCCAAGGAAAACCAGAATGGATCCATGCAAGCCGATGCCGCCCAGCACCTCCAGAAGAGGAAAGCACCAACGCCTCGAATGGACCACCTCTACCGTGATCTGCATAATACTCCTGATGAGCCCAGCAGACCAATGCAACGCAACCACCAGTAACAACAACCGACTCCCGACCATAGCGGAACCCCAGCTAACCACATCATCACACAACCAGTTTGCAAGCCTACTTGCTACAGCTCAAACCCACTTCAACACCACCAAGAATGGGCCCCTTACTCCAATGAAGAGTTACAAAATGGAAAATGAGTGACCTAACATGCTAAACATAATTTTTACTATTGCTCATTTTTATGGCCTTATTAATGATTGACACATAATTAATCTTAAGCTCTCTATTTACAAGCTTTACTAGTGTACATATTTATTTCTTTATTGTTTATTTTGACTAATTTCTTTGAAATTCATTTTATTACTTTATTAATGATTACTTTTACTTTTACTAATTTCTTTGAATTTGCAATTTTACTAATGTACATATTGATTACTTTATTAATGATAGATTTTTACTAATTTCTTTGAATTTTGTTTTCACTTGTTTTACCATCATTTGTAATCCTGTGACATAATATATCACCTGTAATAAGTGTTGATCTTATGATCAAAAAGGGAGGAACTGTCGTGGAAATATCAATCATAACTATAAATATACAATCACATACAAATTATATTAACCTTGTTTTTATAATTATTACATTAGAAGAAACTGTATACATTCTCCCTGTAACTTAAAACAAATTCCTTCCTCTCTTAAACTGAGAGAGGTTAAGTTAATTCTAGGGATGCAAACAATTAATCGATTATCGATTAATTGTCGATAAGAGATTACTCGATTAAAATAAATTACTTGCAATTAATCGCATTTTAACCCGTAATTCCCCAACCGTCCACGTGAGGGCGCACTTGACGCCAGACGTACTTGACGCACACGCGGGAACACAAGCGGGAACACAAGCAAAGCAGTGCCGTGTTCCAATACCCGTACTTCCATGAGTATACTTAAAGGAAGTATACTATCCGCACTGGCTACTACGTTAATTTTTCAAATGTGAGTGCTGTTCCAAATCGAGTACTCCGTGGTGCACTAACCGGAAATTACGATCACGACTGCCGCCGTGGCTCCTCCCCCGCAATAAACATCCCGCTTTGAACGGTGAACTATTTACGCCTAGCAGCTATAAAAAGCTATAAAAACTATAAAAACTACAAAATGACTCTATTAATGCAGGCTATGTGGAAAATGCGCCGACTTTGGCTTTGCCTGGCTCCGCCTCTTCTGCTACGTAGCTAAGAAGGCTGCCGTTCAGTTCAGTACGGGGAGTGTCCTTCGATCCACACTTCACGATTAGCCCGTTTTGAGTACGGCATCCGGGTCCTTGAAGTATACTTCTTTTCGCCGGATCTGAATTGGAGTACTGCGTACTCAAATTTTGGCTAGTAAGTACGGACAGTACGGGTATTGGAACACGGCAGGACAAGACAAACGAAAAGCGGGACACTGACACGATGAAGAGGGCAAAACGGAGTGCAGTATGGAGCCACTTTAAGTTGGTTAATGACGACAAAGACGCCAAATGCACAATATGTGGAAGTATTTTAAAGTACAACAACTAAACGACTTCGTTGAATTACCACCTAAATGTGTCACATTCAGAAGGAAATTCAGCTTCTCAGAAGAATTGCCGCTTATCAATTAATCGATCATCGATCGATAAGATGAAACAACTATCGATTAATGAATTACTCGATAATTTGCATCCCTAGTTAATTCGTATTCATGTTCCCACTGGAACTAGTAAGTCTGGTTTTGTGACCAGGCCAATCGACTGACTTCTTTGTTGTGTAAACTATTTACAGCCACCATGTTTTGCAAACCTGCAGACATGTCCAATAACCACCCATTGTATTGCAAATTGACTTGGCCTTAGGTCACTCCCACTCCCTACCCACAATGGAAACGTTCCCTATAAGAATGTTGTTCACCTATTGTTTCATCGAATGTGTTCTTGGTAAACTTTGCTGCCAGTACTTTTCCCATGATCATGCTTTAAGATTAAATCAAATATTTCGCTGTCCGACGTGTCCGTGAGAGAACTTTCTCTTCATCACTAGATCAAAGAAGAGTTCCGTCGTATAACGACAATTTCCTTGGAGGAGACGTTCATGAGGAAACTGGATGGGTACACACCACGTCTTCTGCAGCTGATGCGTGTCAAAGGAGGAGCTGTTGGTTCCAGGATGCGTCCTCTCCTGGACACTGTAAATTAGGTATATTTTTGTTTCACTTTTTACTACTACTTTTTTGCAGAAAAACAGCTGTTTTTTCTGCAAAAAGTCAGAAGTTTGCATACATTCTAACTGAAGTCAGTAAAACTATTTATTTATTTTTTCATGTCTACATGAATTTGGTTAGAACCTCTACTTTGCCACAATGCCACAAGACATTTTCCAACAATTGTCAGGCATGAAAATCACTCACCTTTCGGCGAAATTCGCCGTTTTGAAACCAAAATAGGTGACCTCCGTGAATCGTGTAGATTCGATGAAAAAATATTTATGGGGGGGGGGGGGGTAGGTTCAGAGGCCGGCCAGTTTATAGTCCTCCGTAAAGTGCTGTACTTATGCTGCGTTCGAGTATTCTCTGCGAACCGACTCGGATCTCGGATCTGACGCCACGCCCACACTTCAAGCGTTTTATTATTTCGCTCGGTCGTTGGAGGAAAACATGGACCCGGAAAGCTGTTGTCGCGGTAGCATTGGCAGAGGACCAGGCGCTCCAATAAGTAGGCTATAGGCCATAGTCAAGTCAAGTCAATTTATATAGCACATTTAAAACAACAGTAGTCGACCAAAGTGCTGCACACGAATACAATATATTTGTGTACATAGGCAGAGATACGGACGCAGTAAGGTATTGCAGTAATACGAGTGATTGAAATGACCATTTTAACTAGGGCTGCAACAACGAATCGATAAAATCGAAAAAAATCGATTACTAAATGTCGTTGTGTCGCGCGATTAATAAGTTACTCATAGGCGCAGCACTGTTTACAGCCAGCCGCCGACGCGACTTTCCGTCTCGTAAACGGTCGTTGCCATTTGAAACGGTCGATGCCATTTCCGAACATTTCCGATTGCGTCCGCTCTCCGATCTTGAATTGATTAGCCGCGTTGCCCAATCAGCGTTGAGCTTGACCCGACGTCACTGGCAGAGAGTAGTGAGCTTGGACAGAAGCATACGGCCGACATCTTTCTTTATTCTGTGTGGAAATAGTAACATAGTTACGCCATTAAATGCTTTTATGGAAACATTTTTAACGAGAAATGTGCATTTTACTTTCATAATGTTCGCTCGGTGAATGTGAAGGATGTTTGGTTTGATAGTTATGACGAAGAGGGAACGCTCCGTTCACTTGCATGGACAGAGTCTCTGGTTGCTAAGCAACCTCAACGTCTTGGCGGACTATTTCTCTGCTGATCAACACTACGAATGCTGGAAACACACCAGACACACCATGTGAAGTTATTTAACCCGATTATTGTTATTTATATCCGAGCATATCAGTCTTTATCATGGGTGTCTTTACGGGGACAGTTGCTGTTGGCATCTTACATTCAAAGGCCAACTGTGAATAATGTACTTAAGGTAATCATCCTTAAATTTTATTGATGAATAGCTGACAGATGTAAGTTTATTTTATTCAAATATCATCCCTTAAATTCAAATGGTTGCTAAGCAAAAGAGCCATTATAGCAAAAAGTGTTGCAACTGTCCCAGGTCTCCTCTATTCAATCAATCATTATGTATGACTGGCATAGATAGTTTCATAATTACTCACGGCAACTGAGCGGAAAAAAACATTTCACCCTGTGCTGTTTTTAACTGACTCCAAGAGCGGACGCAATCGCACATGGTCGGAAATGGCATCGACCGTTTCACGAAGCATTCGGAATTCAAGATCGGAGAGCGGACGCAATCGGAAATGTTCGGAAATGGCATCGACCGTTTCAAATGGCAACGACCGTTTACGAGACGGAAAGTCGCGCCGCCGACAGGTTGGTTCACGGTTCATGCACGCCCACAGCGAGCTTCAGTGTGAGCGACCACAGCTTGTATTTGTCATATCTTAAAACTGGACTGTAGGCCTACATAAAAGTGTTGTACCTTCACTGTCCTTCAACTCAGTATCCGTCTAGTGGTCCAACCGAAAATTCTGTCAGCTGCTGCTGCTGCAGACGTTGTGCAGACGGGCTCGGAGTCGGCACCGCGTGCATCAACAGTCATTCAAAGCAGCGGTAGTAATCACACAACCGGACGGTGTAGAAAGTCCCGTCAGTTAAAAATGGTAATGCAGTTTTTAAATCCATGTTAAAATCGGCAGGATATAGAGATAGTTAGCTTATAAAAAACAACTAACCAATGGTCACAAACAGTGTCAAATGTGATGTGTTCAGGTCGGCTCAGAAATACGATTGATGCGTTCAAATGCAGCAGAAAAAAAAAAATTGAGATTGTGGTGAAGACTTGTTTTCCCAGTAATATAAAATAGATAGTAAAGATATAATTAATTATGACCTGTTTAATGTCCTATCTTGAACTATCATCATCTTATCAGCAATTAAAGCAATATTACAAGTTCTATTTCAAGGAGTCTCGAAAATGGTATCAATAGGTTTGACCGGTTAACCATGGACATCCCTTATATACATATAAAAGTATATCATACATTGTATGTTTCTTTTTTGTGTTATCCCAGTTATGTTTTTTTAATCTTTTTATTATTTAATATTACTTTTAATAGTTCCGGGACTTTGGAGCAATAACCTGGTGTTTTTACATTTCAGTCTGCACTGTGAATTTGAAGTAATAATTCAGTTTTTGAATAAAGATGCGGCAATTCCAATTTTATTTTTATTTTTTTCTATCCGATTCATCGATTAATCGATTATTAAAATAATCGTTAGTTGCATGGATACCCCGGACCCCCCTGGAGGGATAATATCCTTCTCACCTTTTTCACCCCTGACCCGTTTTCATGCCTGAATTGTTTACAGACATCATCTTCTCATCTCTTACATTCACCTCACATCCTCTCCTGTCCTTCCATCCTCTAATCTCCTATTCTCCTCCTAACTTCCTCTTCTCCTCCTCTCATGTTCTCTGTCTCTTCTCATTTCATCTAATCTCATATGCCCCTCATCTCCTCTTCTTTCCTCATCTATCATCCTCCTCTCAACTCCTTTTCTATTCCTCTCTTCTTCTCCTCTTCACCTCCTGTCCTCATCTCCTATTCTCATGTCCTCCCCTCTTCTCATTTCCTCCTATCCTTCTCCTCCCTTGTCCTCCTCTCCTCGTCTGACTGACATCTGACAACTATAAGTCCTCTCCCTAAGATGCATCTCCTTTCAGTCCCAGAGCATTGACAAAAAGAGGGATGCCGTTGTCTGCTGCCTCATGGAATGTGTGGTAGAAATTACTGATTATATTCTATGATAAACTGTGATTATTATGAGGTATTTTATGCTTAATAGTGGAAAACACACGGTGCCTAGGTGTCTGGGTTTAGAACAGATGGAGCCCCCCTAAAAAGGAGCAGGGCTATCTTTGCAGACCATTTGTTGTCTATTTTCTGACCATTCAGGTTAAAGTGGATTTATGACTGAATGGAGGCAGACACCTCAAGGAGAAGCTGTTCTGTTTGTGTGTATAAAAAGACGCCGCAGTTTGTGAACGGGAGTGACTTTGCAAACCCACTCAGGCTGTTGTCGTTGTTGTTTTTCTGCACGATAAAGTCTTTTGTCAATTCTTGCTCCGGACCCCTCGTTTTCATTTTACTCTCTCTCTTGAATTAGTCTAAGTGTTTTATATCTCGGTTAATCTTCAATATATTGGCGTCACGAACAGGACTGGAAAGAGACAGCCCAACTGCCGGGCTGCAAGGCGGGGCGCGGACGAATCACACAACCAAGCGCACAAAACTATTCCCGGTAAGTTGGCTTACCACTAATTTAATGGTTGGTTGATCTGTTTTTGCCCCGTCTGAAAGCTTGGTGAACGGGTTAAAGTGTCTCTTCAGTCAAACGAACCTAAAGAGAGAGAGAGCGAGAGACGGAAGCTCCGGAAGAGATTGACGTGCGCGCGCACATAAGCCCTAGGTGCTGTGGTTCTAAATGACCAAGACGCTTTGTGGTTTCCTATTTTGATACGAGTTGTTGTTATTTGGTTTTGGTCAAATAGACCTATTATAAAGTCCTGTGGCTGTATTCTAGAGGATCGAATTAGTGGGAAAGTTCCAATAGGACAGTAACAGGTCCGCAGGTCGATTGAAGTGCCTGTTGGATGTTTGAGAGAATCACAGAGAGTTGAGTTGGAATTCATTGCCGTTGATGAATTCATTTTTATTTTAGAGGTCTGCTTGGGATGTTGACTGGTGAATTTCTAGTTCCGATATTGGCATTTTTGAGAAAGCAGATTCTCGCACTTTTGAATAGATAAGTTTCTTGTCTGTTGGAATTCATTGCCGTTGATGAATTCATTTTTATTTTAGAGGTTTGCTTGGGATGTCGACTGGTGAATTTCTAGTTCCGATGTTGGCATTTTTGAGAAAGCAGATTCTCGCACTTTTGAATAGATAAGGTTCTTGGTTGAAGTACCGTTTGAGTTGGTATTTTGAGGAGTCTCTTGTTTGTTCGTGATCTGGTCGAGTGTGTATGTGATTAGCCATTATTTTGAAGGAATAGACTAGTTGTGCGAAGCATCGTTTGTATGAGTTCATTTAAACTGCAGATATTGGATCTGGAGGTGGGGCCAGTCTTTAATTCTGATCTTGGTGCTTTGTGGCAATCATTCTTGTTTGAAGTTCTGATTGATTCATTATACATCCGACCGTACATGTGATTAACCAAAAGGCCAGTTTCTATGCTCGGTCAACTTTTTATTTGTAATTAATTACAAACAATTCGGACATTTTCAATGTAAGATAAAGAAATTGTATGAACCGGCTTATTGTCTGTATTTAAGTCGTGTTAGGATTAAGTTACCTCGGAGGTTTTTACGACCCGGTTCATTTTTGTTGTTGTTGATTCTGTCATAAATAAATTAGGCGGACAGAGAATAGTTAATTTGTTTAAAGTAGTTGATAATCATAAATAAATTAGACGGATAGAGAATAGTTAATTTGTTGAAGTATTGAATAAATGTGTAAATCCTCTTTGACATCACCGCGCTGACTAACTGCACGTGCACGAGCAATCACACAGGGGACGAGCAGGAGCCTGCAAAGCAGGGAGGGAGACGAGCACCGGGGGGGAGTTCACGTTTGTAGCTTAGAGATAGTAAAGTATTTAAACTAACTAGTAGAATAAACTCAAATAAATTGTATTAATAAATAGTGTATTTCAGAAAAAATAAATAAGGTAATAAAGTAATAATTAAAAATGGCACCAACAGCGGTAGAAGTTTTGAGCAGAGACAATCCACTCCTCAGAAATGAGATCAAACGAATTTCTGAGAAGTGGGAGAAGCGGACAGTTAAATCAGGTACAATTTGGCCCGCAGGAGGGACTTTTGATCCAACAATGTGTAGAGACATGGAGGTAGTAATAAGGAACTACAAACCTAACAGAAGTGGTAAAAAGGCCTTGGAGAAGAGAGACAGGGAGAAGTTAGTGCTAGCTTTGTTCGAAGAGGAGGGAGAGAGGTGGCGTGCAATACAACGAGTGGCCAGGAAAATAATCACAAAGAAAGAAGAGGCTCAACCTTTGCCTCTGAAGCTTGAGCCACCGCCGTACAAAGAAACTAAGATGTATCCAATGTTAACAGGCAACTTAGAAGTTAAAGGGGAAGTCACACTAGATGAAGGAGATAATAAATGTAACACACAGGGGAGGAGGGGCGCACCCATACGCATGGACTGTTATGAGGGCCTTAGGAAAACAAGGTATGAGTGTAACAATACTGACATTTGTTGTAGTGAGGGTGAAAACGAGAATGAAGGAGAGGAGGAGGATGACATTGAGCATGTTGGTGAAGGGTCATCACAAACATGTGTGAAACACATTACTAAGAATGCTAAAAGGAAATTAAAGAAGCGGAACGAAAAGAAGGAGGAGTGGTCTAGTGGGACACAAGGGGCAGAGGAGCCTGGTTGCAGTACATCATTACCAAGCCTCACACCACTCGAGTTAGATGAGAAACTAAGGAAATCACAAAGAGGAAAAAAGGCACCCGACACCGTCACAGGAATTTTTCCTATTTTAGTCAAGGGACAACGTGTCTTCTATCATCCGTGGGGCACACAGGACTTGGAGGGAGTCATTGCTAAACTCCCTAACATACATAACGGGGCGTCTAAATGGATTAGAACATTTGAGGAACTCACAGTGGGAAAGCTAATGGCAGTGGGGGACCTGAAAGCTCTGTTGGCAAGAGTATTGGGGTTATCTAAAATGGAGTCTGTACTGAGGAATGGAGGGTTGGATATAATGGACGCAATGCTCGATGGGCTTTCACTTAATCGCTACAGAGTGGCGATGTGGGCCACACTCAGAAGGGAGTTCCCGACCCATATCGATCATAAAAACATGAGAGGTCTCCCTATCAACGACACAGAGAATCCTGCATCCTACCTCCAGACCCAAGTGGACAGATGGCGCTTGGAGACGAATGAGGATCCTGAGATCCATCCTGTGTTTTCGGTCATGTTCAGAAACTCTGTGATAGAGATTCTACCTAGCCCAGTCAAAGTTAAGCTGGATGATGTGGTTGGACTGGTTACAAATAAATCTCACAGAGACTTTTGCGATCATGTGGTTCATGCAGTGGGCAAATATCGGCAAAATGAACATAAAATACAGGAACAAAGCAAAGAGGTGCAGAGGAATCTATCTCAGCTTCAGTTTGAAGAACTCACAAGAAGAGAGAAAGAGAAGAAGAAACAGGCGGTTGTTTCCGAGTCTGTTGATACAATACTGCAAGCTGTCCAGCAGGGCACACCACAAACCCAACCTCCTCAACAGGCATTCTCCCCCCCAGTACAACAGCCTCAGAGCCAATGGTCACCCACTCCACCTGCCATAAATATACACACACATAACAATGGGAACCCAATGGGTGGGAACAAGCAGAATCACAACAAGGGGTCCCAGGGACAGTATAAAAATAATCAGCAGCAGGGGTCCCAAGGACAGAATAGAAATAATCAACAGCAGGGATTCCAAGGACAACGCAGAGGTCCTTTAATATGTTTTGGATGCAACCAGGAAGGACATATTAAGAAACATTGTTTGATTAACCCTTTTCCATCCCAGCAAGGACAGGGTAACGGTTATCAGGGGAGGCAAGATCAAGGGAACTACAACCAGGGACAACAGGGTCCCTTTATGGGTCAGGGATACTAGGGGTGCCCAGAGAATCCACAGGGGGAGGGTCAGCTTGTAGCAATCACAAAACAAGCTGATGAGGAACCAATACTGCAGGTTCTGATAAATGATAGAGGCACGCCAATGATGGCTGATACTGGAGCCACTTACACTTGCGTAGGTTCAAAATATGCCTCTCACCTCCCCATGGCAGGAAAATTCGCCAAAACTGTAGGATTCTCGGGACACACGCAGTTAATACCTATGACAGCTCCAGTAATGCTAAAACTGTACGGACGTACAGCCAAGCTACCCATCTTGGTATCAGACACTACACCGGTTAATTTGATTGGAAGAGATGCATTGTGTAAATTAGGATTGCAGATATTATGTACACCACAGGGCATAATGATTGAAACCGCAGGAACAGCATCTCAAATGACTCTATCAAAGCCTGACACTGCAAATGTATATTGGATAGGGAGAATTCAAGACCAGGTAAAAGAGACAGTGGGGAAATGGGGTAGCTACATCAAGGCTCAGATCCCAAATGCAAGGGAGTCAAGGATAGGATATCATTGCACTCTAATGTATGACCCAACACAGGACCCAGATTTGGAAAACGAATGGCAGGAGAAAGCGGCAGGAAAAGCAGCAGAGATAGAGTCACAGTACATGGTAATTGGGCCGCAAGGAGCAGCCATGATGATACAAGATGCAGATCAATCATCAGCGATAAAGAATTGGTTTAAAAACACTAACAAAGCTGCCCATGTAACATTGTTGATAAACAGGGGATTCGAAGCAAAAGATCTGGGGGAAATGATGTTTAATGAAAAACAACAAACTTGGGAAAACACAGAGAATCCGTTGGTTCTCATGTCATGTTGCGGGAAGTTTTTGAAGATTCTGTGTTATGCTCATATGACAGGAATCTTACAGGAAGTGGAGGTGGTTCAGAAAAAACGGCAGATGACAGTAGAGGAACCATGTGATAGGCGGAATGAGATGAGAAAAGAAATGTTGGCAGCCATACCCGGAAAGGTGTGGTCAAGGTTCGATACAGATGTGGGTTTAGTACATTCAGCTAACCCAGTGGTAGTCCGGACTAGACAAAATGTTAAGCTACCATGGCGAAGGCAGTTTTACATGAAACCAGCAGCAGAGATAGGAATAGCCTCTACCATAGAAGGTCTTATAACAGCGGGAGTACTAATAGAGACCAAAAGCAACTGTAACACTCCTCTGCTTCCAGTGTTAAAAGCTGACAAAGAAAAGTGGCGGTTGGTGCATGATCTACGAGCTGTAAATGATGTTGTTGAAGATATGCATGCAGAAGTTCCAAATCCACACACGCTGCTGACCAACATCCCTCCAGATGCTAAATACTTTACAGTAATTGACTTATGTGGAGCATTTTTCAGTGTGCCGCTTGCGGAGGAAAGCAGATATCTATTTGCATTCACGTATAAAGGTAAACAATACACATACACAAGGATGCCACAAGGATTCAAACATTCCCCACATTTGTTTAATCAAGTGCTGAAAAATGATTTGGAGGAATTAGAATTGCATGGAACTCTGATACAGTATGTGGATGATCTTCTGATATGTTCCCCCACAATGGAACAATGTCACGAAGACTCCATGTCTGTATTAAGGAAATTGGAAAAAGGCGGACACAAGGTGTCAGAGAAGAAATTACAATATTGTCAGACAGAGGTTGAATATCTAGGCAGGTTGGTAGCACATCAAACTAAAACCATAGCTCCTAGTCAGCTAGAAGGGATTGGTAAAGCACCCAAACCAGAAACAGTCAGACACATGATGACCTTTTTGGGGATGACAGGGTTTAGTTCAGATTGGATAGAGAACTATGCTTTAAAAACTGCGTCATTGCGAGACATCATGAAGGAGGCAGGAACAACTAACCTACAAGCTCGGTTAACATGGAATATAGATGCATCAGCGGCATTCGAAAGCATAAAACGTGAAATGCAAGGGGCTAGCACATTGGCAATTCCAGATTACACCAAGCCGTTCCTGTTGTATGTAGCGAATAGGAGTCAGGGCTATGCATCAGCAGTGTTAATGCAGGACTTGTGTGTTGGTAGGCGGAGTCAACCAATAGCATACTACAGCACAAAGTTGGATGCGGTAGCACAGGGCTACCCACCATGTTACCAAGGATTGGCTGCAGTACAATATGCCTATGACAAGGCCTCATCCATCACAATGGGGTATCCGGTGACCATTCGGACATCACAAAATCACAGAGTTGATTGAGAAAGGAAAGTTTGTGTTAACGGACACTAGGTTGTTGGATTATTTGGCATTACTAACATTTCCAGATGTAACAATAGAAAAATGTTTCACGGTGAATCCAGCAGACAGAATTCCACATGATTTTGAAGGGACACCACATGACTGTGTGGCGGATTCTCTCACTTTTACTAAACTAAGGCCCGATCTATTGTCTGAGCCCATGGATGGGGCAGAAGAGGATTTCTTTGTGGATGGATCATGTTTCAGAGATCATTTGGGTAACCATGCAGGTTTTGCAGTGGTTAGACAGAATCCGGACCACACATTCGCTGTTGTTCGTAGTTCACGGTGCGCACAGCCATGCTCGGCACAGTTGGCTGAGTTGAAGGCTCTTACAGCGGCCTGTCAAGAGGGGGCGGGTAGATCGGTGAACATCTACACAGACTCTGCATATGCGCACGGCGTATGTCATTTGTTCGGGGCAGTGTGGAAAATGAGGGGGTTTAAGAAAACTGATGGATCCCCCATATTGCATTGTAATCAGATTGTGGAATTGATGTCGGCGTTGATGCTGCCAAAACAAGTGGCGATAATCAAATGTCGAGCGCACAGAAAGGGCATTGATAATATCACGAAAGGTAATAACGCTGCAGATGAGGCTGCAAAAGTAGCTTCGGACAGCTGCAGGGCAATCCAGTCAGTATTATCCATGCCTGAGGCCGCGCCTACTGAGGACGACATTGTCCGCATGCAGGAGAAAGCTGGTGTCTATGAGCAGAACATGTGGCTGAAAAGAGGTGCTATACGCTCCCCCGCAGGGTTATGGAGAACTCATGACGGGATGATGTTGGCGCCTACGGCACTGTTGGGGTTACTCATCACTAATGCGCACGGTTTTGACCATTGCGCAAGGGGGGAGGTTTTGAGGAGAATTAGAAAACAAGGTTTTTCTTCACCATACTTGCAAACAATGATCGATTACCAGCTAAATGAGTGTGGAGTATGTGCAAAAAACAATGTAAGAAAAACAATCACTACTCCATCGGGGCACATTCCTACACCTGAAGGACCATTTAGACATTTGGTCATGGACTATGTTGACATGATTAAAAGTATAGGTGGTAAAAGGTATATGTTAGTTATCATAGACAGGTTTAGCAGATGGGTAGAAGCAGTCCCATCAAAAGACCAAAGTGCAGCTACAGTGATCAAATTTCTAACCAGAGAAGTCATGCCAAGGTTTGGAATTCCGTCAGAAATAAGTTCAGACAACTGGGCTGCTTTTATTCAGAAAACACTAAAACAAGTAATCCAGCATTTGCATGTCAAACAAAGATTAGGCTGCGTCTACCATCCTCAATCACAAGGTATGGTGGAAAGAGTGAATGGGACGCTAAAAACAAAAATTAACAAAATTTGTGCAAGTACTAAATTGAATTGGATTGATGCATTACCACTGGCACTAATGAGTTATCGCATGCAAGCTAACAGAACGACGCATCTAACCCCGCATGAAATGCTTACGGGTCGACCCATGCCTTCACCTGTCATTCGAGGGCCTCATAAAGGACCTCCATTAGAACAATTGGAAACTGAATTAAGACGTTATATGGGACAACTGACTGGCATACACAGGCTTGTTTTGCAACAGGAGAAAAGCAGAGTTCCAGAGTTGGAGGAGGAACCACCAAGGGGGGTGGAGCCGGGTGACCACGTGTATCTCAGAGTCTTCAGGAGGAAGTGGAACGAACCTAGGCGAGAAGGACCATACAAAGTCACCAGCGCAACACCAACAGCCATCCAAGTGGAAGGAAGTGCCACGTGGTATCATCTCAACCACTGCACAAAAGCTGCTCAACCCAAAGCCAGAGACGATCGTGAGGAGGAGGAGCCAGACGCAGACACACGTGGGGCTGACCAGCTGCCCCAGGACCAGATCCAGTCGAGCCAAGAGATTCAGCAACATGATGTTGCTGAAAACGGGGAGCCTGTTTCTGATCCTTTACGGGTTGTGCCAGATTTCGCTGGCACAAGCACAGACCCCGAGGAAGGATGAAACCACGGGGACAACACAAACCTGGAAGGGCCAGGAATTAGGGGGTGATAGGCCTACTGAAGAAAGCCAGAGAGGAACACAGGATAATCCGGCCCAAAATCATTCAGGACTGGTTGACAACAAAGGGAAAATTGTCTTATATGCTCAGATACCACCGCAGGACCGAATGAATGAATTTGTGTTTACTGTTATGTCGGATAACCAACCGTTATGTGCATTAACCTCCCGCCAGAATCATGTGCATAGGAAAAATTGGTGTGAAGTGAATATCCGATTTAATCCAATGAAATGGTGTTTAACAGTAACGTCTGGAAAAGCATGGGACTATAAAAGAAAGTATGAATTAAATATGAGAGAACATATATTTTTTAAAACAGTATCAAACAGAACGTTCAATTTTACATTAGAAGCAGACGACCCTTGTGTAATCAAAGATCAACCTCCAGTTGGGGATAATGTGAAGACTAACGAAACTTCTGATATCAGGGAGTTAGCACACCCTTCAGTCACTGATATAACTTCTGTTAAAGAGGCAACCACAATACTAGCAACCACTAACATAACTCCAATTAGAGAAATAACAACAGTCATGAGTGATCAAATACAACTAACAACAAATGGTACAGCAGCAACTGCTCAGAGTCAAATACAACTAACAACAATACTAGCCAAAGTAGAGGTGACCACTTTGGCTAGTATGAAAATGTCTAAAGAGGATAATATAGTAACAGTGGCAACCGCAATATCAATGGTAAATTCAGAAACTATGGCGACAAGGATCTTAACATCGACCTCAATGTCTCTTGAAGAGACTCTTGTAGAACAGACAACTGTTCGAGAGGGTAATAAAACTAAAAAAACTTGGTCGCTGCTCGACAGCTAGGACCCTAAAACAATTTAAACCTGATCCCAGTGGCCTCATCAGCGTCAAAACCTCTGACCAACTGTTTAGACAGGCCAAAGCAAATAGGTGGTATAAATGGGTCGAATTTACTGGAAAACAAATAGAGGCCGACAGCTGTTATTTGTGCAGCAAAAATCGTCAGGATGCAATGTATGTCGTAAATACTAAATATGATTTTGAATTTTGCTTAGAAGAACGGACGCAGCAGGAGCATGATATAGAGGTCAATTTAAATAGAACACGAACAGAGGGTACTCCATATCAGAAAAAGTACGTTATATGTTCAATGAAATGTTTTCTGCTGTTAGGATCGAGTCAACATAACAAATATCTTGAAGATAAATATGACGGAATGCCATGGAATATAATCATGAAAAGATGCCGAGAATTTGACATAACCCTATCACAAGAAATAGGCGAAGTAACACGACCGAAACAAACCAATTTTCAAATTGAAGAAGGCTTAGAATGCTTTCAAAATGACGAAGGAAACAAAAATGCCAGCGATGTAGGTAGTATACCAGAGGAACAATGTAGCATAATTTGGAATGTCACCCTATTCGATATAAACGGGAAACGATTGTTATATCAATCACCTGCGATTAAAAATGTTCAGCTTTTACCAGGCTCTCAGCAGAAGTCTAGAGAGAACTACATGTCAATACTATGGAGTGATGGAGCATTCGTGAGCCAGGACAGAGTGGTGGCAGATCAGTTTTGGCTTTGCGGTAATAACATTATTCGTCCCGTACTTGCTAAAATGTGGAGAGGACGATGCGCAAAAGTCCAAGTGGTTACGGAGATTGCAATACTACCATCAATAAAAGATGTTGTCGATAACTTACAAACAGATAACCTAAACAGGCGGAAGAGAGCATACGAGGCAGACGAGAACATAAAAATTGATAAAATAGGACAACCCAGGGGAATACCCGATAAATTTAAGGCACGAAGTGAAGTAGCAGCGGGATTTGAGGCACTACTGCCAGCAATCGGAATTGCTAAAAATGCGGAATGGATTAATTATATATTTTACAACCAACAGAGGTTCATTAACTACACAGATGATGCATTATCTGCATTGGGCGAGCAGCTGACAGCCACAAGCGCTGTGGCTTGGCAGAACAGACAGGCTTTAGATTGGCTTCTAGCAGAAAGGGGGGGAGTTTGTGATCTTATTGGTGAAATGTGTTGTACCTTCATCCCAAATAATACTGCCCCAGATGGATCATTCACACTTGCAATGAACAATTTAAAACGTTTAAGAAAAGAGTTAAAGGAAAACGCAGGTCATGATCAGGGAATGTTTGGATGGCTTGAAACAAAGTTTGGGATGTGGGGAATGATGTTCGCAAAGATAGGGGTAGTGCTCCTAATAGTACTAACAGTGATGGGTCTGATCTTCTGCTGCTGCATTCCCATAGTCAGATCCGTAATAGCATCCAGGCTTTCTAAAGAGATGGCCCTCATGGTGACTGGCATAGAGGAGTCGGGGGAGTGGGAGAGGATGCTTTATGGGGAGATAGATTGGAATGAAACTAGTGAGGAGACCGGAATGTGAGAATCGGACAACGGAAGGAGGTCCTATTTTCTTAACTGGTGACCTCTCCATGGGAAACACAACCATTTCAGACAGTTTGAACAAATGGACATTGGACTAATGGGTTTCAGGGCTGGTGGCTGCAAACAGGAGCAACAACCACAATGCCCTAACCCCCCACGTTTATATAGTATACCGGTACATGACGATAATCAGAGCTATCCAAATCTATGCAGGCTTGTTGACAATCTTAGTTTTTATTTATTTTTATTTTTGATTTCTATTGTTTACTTATTTTTTGAAATGTCATTTTTTGAGTTTCATATTTTTATGCCATATATTCTGAAATGCTAATTTTCAATGCATGCTGAAAATACTATGTTATGTGTGAATTCTAGTTTGTATTCTACATTTGATAGATCTTTTTGCCTTAAACAGGTTTAAAATCCTGAGAATCATGCAGGTTGAGATTCCTGAACATGCTTAAAGGTTTTTAATGACGATCAAATGTAGTGCAAAATATAGCCTAAACGACTGTTATGTTTTTGTTGTGATCTTATCTTACAAAAAAGGGGGGATGTGTGGTAGAAATTACTGATTATATTCTATGATAAACTGTGATTATTATGAGGTATTTTATGCTTAATAGTGGAAAACACACGGTGCCTAGGTGTCTGGGTTTAGAACAGATGGAGCCCCCCTAAAAAGGAGCAGGGCTATCTTTGCAGACCATTTGTTGTCTATTTTCTGACCATTCAGGTTAAAGTGGATTTATGACTGAATGGAGGCAGACACCTCAAGGAGAAGCTGTTCTGTTTGTGTGTATAAAAAGACGCCGCAGTTTGTGAACGGGAGTGACTTTGCAAACCCACTCAGGCTGTTGTCGTTGTGGTTTTTCTGCACGATAAAGTCTTTTGTCAATTCTTGCTCCGGACCCCTCGTTTTCATTTTACTCTCTCTCTTGAATTAGTCTAAGTGTTTTATATCTCGGTTAATCTTCAATAAATACTTTGGAGAACAGCAAGAACAGCTCTTCCTGGACCAGGTATGTTATTAAATTATTGATCAACACAGGGTATTCTACGGTGGCCCTGGAGTGCAAAACACAACAGCAATTCCCACAACACACCCTCATCCTGATTGGGTGCACTGTTGGTCATTTACAATGCTTAATACAACGTCGGCTATGGCAGTTTCTTAATTTGCAGTGAAGGGGAACGGTATATTATTTTATTTGGGTTATTTGGGTTGGGTTCGAGTTGGAGGGCTCAGGCCAAGAATGTCAAGCATCTCCACCGCCGGATTTGTAGCAACGTTAAAGACAATTGCTACCAGCCCACTCCAGCACCGAGTTTCGGTTTTGCCCAGTGTACCCAGGTGTTGGCGGAGTGTCAGGGAAGCTGTTGAGGAACACATCGAGTGCAGGCTTGAAGGTAGTCAAGGTTGTGAGGGACTTGATGTTAGGAGGCACCACGTTGTACAGAGCTGATGCACGAGAGGCGAAGGAGTTGAATCTCAGGGTGTTGATGCTGCTGTGCTTAGAGTTGCCCAGTGGTCTAATACAGGTAGTACCGTGTCTGGAGGTTTCCCGGAAGATGAGATTGACGTTATTTGGGAGGATGTCATGTTCAATCTTCCAGACAAGGATGATGGTGTATCTTTCCCTCCGTCGCTGCAGGGAGTACAGCGTGAGGCGTCGGAGGCGATCCCAGTAGCTGAGATCACGAAGGCCCTGTATCTTGGCAGTGAAAGATCTTTGGACTGCTTCGATTTGAATGATGTCGCGCTGCAGGTGGGGCGACCAGAGCGGGCAGCAGTATTCGAGATGCGAGCGGACAAAGGATTTGTAAAGGAGCATCATCGTGCTAACATCCCTGGTGATAAAGGTCCGCAAGATCCAGCCAGCCATGCTGTTGGCCTTAGTTGCTTTCGTGGCGATGTGAGTTCGCCAGGTGAGGTTGGTGTCGATATAGACACCCAGGTCTTTGACGTCGTCAGACCCTTGGAGTGGCTGGCCTGATGGTAGGGTATACGGCAGTTTCAGGTCCAAGATTTTGCCGTGATGGAGAAGCTGGAACTTTTCTTGATTTAGTTCCATGTTGTTGATATCGGCCCACTCGACAACTGAAAGGAGGTCCTCTTGGAGAAGAAGTCTGTCGACATGAGAGGATATATCTTTGTGGAGCTTTGAGTCGTCTGCAAACACTTTGATTTTACTGTGTTTGACTGCGCCAAAGATATCGTTGATGTATATGAGGAATAGTAAGGGACCAAGAACTGTACCCTGAGGAACTCCGCTGACGACGTCAATGATGGATGACATGACTCCGTCAACTGTGACGTACTGTTTCCTGCCCGTCAGGAAGCTAGCAATCCAGTTGTAGAGCTTACCTTGGATACCGAAAGATTTCAGCTTTTTCAGCAGGATTTTGTGGTCCACTTTGTCAAAAGCCTTGCTGAAGTCGAGGTACATCACGTCTGCGTTTTTATCAGCGCAAAGATCGCACATGATATCTTCTGTGTGGTGGAGTAGTTGCGTGAGGCAGTTCTTACCCTTCTGGAACCCGTGCTGATTAGGGTTAATGAGGTTGTTCGTCTCAATGAAGCTGACCATCTTTTTGCGGGCGATGCGCTCAAAAAGTTTGATAAGGTGTGAGGTAAGAGAGACCGGTCTATAGTTTGCTGCTATAGCCTTGCTACCTTTTTTGAATATAGGCGCAATACTCTGTGTCCGGAACACGCCTGCAACATCTGCAGTGTCGAGGGATCGTCTCCAGAGGTGGAGGATGGGGAGGGATAGTGCATCTTTGCACTCGTGGAGAAGAACAGCAGGGAACTTGTCCGGGCCCGGGGCTGAGTGGATCCCGATATCTTTGATTGCCTCCAGCACATCATCTTGAGTTAGAGTAATGTCTGTCAAAGACTCGTCCGTCTGCTGATGTAGCTTGATGTTGTTAGTTTCCACATTGTTTGGGTTGCTAAAAGCTCGTTTGTACTGTTGTTGGAGGATGTCGCCCATTCGGGCTGGATCGGATTCAAGCTTGTTGTCGCCATCAACGAGGGGACCAACAGAAGATCTGAAATTAGCCGATTTCTTAGCAAAGGTAAAGAAGGCTTTAGGGTTCTTTTTTATCTTGCTAATAGCTGCTTCTTCCTGGAGAAGGCGCTCCCTCTTGATGTTATCCTTCAGAAGAAGTTCGATGGTTGCGCGTTCTTTGTTGAGCTGCTCGAGCCTAGTGTTGTTCCTTGGAGTTCTAGAACAATATTTTATGGCGTTGATGTGGCCATTTAGGCGGCGTTTTTTTCGGAGGAGTTGCCTTCTAGGTCTTGGGATGGAGGATTTCGCAGAAGCTTCCATACCCCGCGTATGGGAGGGGGCATGTTTGCAGCAGATGTTAGCTACTGTGTCTTCAAAGAGTTTCCAGGCAGTGTCCTGGTCGTTTCTTGTATCAGTGACGTTAGACCAGTCCATGCTCTGGAATTCGGAGTTGATGGCTCCCCAGTCAGCCGAATTGAAGTTAATGTCGTCCAGGGGGCATGAGGGAGTGAAGACGGGTCTTTCAGGAGTCTGCGATGAAGGGAGGAGGTCAGGATGGAGGAGGACACAGTTGACGAAGTCATGATCGGACAGTTCTGTCTTCGCTACGGTTGTGCTGTGGACAGAATCCCTGTTGTTGGAGAAAACGAGGTCCAGTATGTTGCTGTTGCGAGTTGGCTCGTCTATCAACTGAAGTAGGAAGTGTTCTTCCATGAAGGCGATGAGGGAGAGTGCAGTCTGCCTGTCTGACAGCAGGATGCTACACCCGGGATCAACCGAGGAAGTTCTCCAGTTGACAAAAGGGAGGTTGAAATCACCCGCTATGTGGAGTTCAGGGGTAGATCCCACTTCATCAATGAAGTGATGGAGGATAACCAAACATTCATCGAATTTGTCGAAAGGTGACAGGGGTGGACGATAAATCCCAGCGATGATCATGTCGAGTTCCTTACTGTAGACGCAAGCAATTTCACAATAGGAGTTGGAGAAAACCCTACTTTTCTCAACCGTGATCGAATTGTGTAGGTAGATGGCAGCCCCACCTCTCACACGGTTTACTCTATCTGCCCGGTAGCAAGAGTAGCCGAAGATGTGCACTTCTGCATCCAGATGATAGGGCTTGAGGTGGGTTTCCGTCAGTATGAAGAACGGAGTGTGGATGGGGTTGATGTCGATCGACTCCTGAAGGGCTTTGATCTTCCAATGCTGGTTACGAATTCCAGGGTCCATTCCCTGGATGTTGAGGAGGAAGGTGTTGGTGATCGGAGGGGGTTTCTTCACATTTGAGGACGAGGCAGTTGTTGAGTTGGAGGACAGTACTGCCTGTGCTGGAATTGTAGCTGAGGGAACATCTGGGGAGAGGGGTGATATTGGGAAGCTGCTAGCTGTTGATGATGGAAGAGTTGGAGGCTCTGTAGAGAAGACTGCATCATCGAGGAGAGCTCCCTGGAGAAATCGGATTTCATCTGAGAAAGATGCTTCAGAAAATCCTCTTTATCTTGCTCTTTTTCAGACTTGGAGAAGCTGACTGATCGTTGGCGGTTGGATCCACTGCCTGGAGGAACATCCATAGATGCACTATCAGCTCGGCTTCTAGGCGCACTGTTGTCAGCACGAGGGTTGCTGTTTCTGGAGCTAGCGGTGGATGGTTTCCTGGATTGCGAGTCCCTTCCAGCCTGTTGTTGTTGGTGTGTTAGTTTGCTGTTGTTGTGGGCGGGCTTCTTCTGGGAGTTCTTGGATTTCTTAAGGGTTTCTTCACTTGTAATAGTCCCCTTGATGTGAACTTCTTTGCAAACCTTGCTGACGCAAACACCAGTTGCAAGGGCGTTTTGACAGAGTATCGGGTGGAAGTACCGGCATTTACTCTTGTCTTTGTTACAGCCCCGTTTCCCCCCGGGGCCGTTGCTCTGGTAGCTGGAGCACCAGGGAGGGTGGTAGGACTGGCACTGTTTGCCGGAGATACCATGCGGGCACTCGTTCTTGAGAAGGAGAGGACATACTTCTTTGGAGCGATCGTAGTAGTTCTTCTTGGTGAGGGGTTGCTGCTGAGGACGGGGAGTATTGGCGTCAGAGTCGCTAGGGTCCGTATTGGCAACCTTTACCTCAATGGATGGGTTGGAAGAAGACACATCCACAGCAGGAGTTGGAGGGGGAGGGAGGTGCTTAGGAGGGATGGGAGAGCCGAGGCAGGAGGGGCATACGAACACAACACCTGCTTCAGTATCCAGCACTACATCGTTGTAGCAGCCAAGATGGGCTGGTTGGTGGCAGAAGAAGCAGCTTATATTACTTCCTGCGTTGGCAGAGTGGAAAGGAGAGTAATCGTCGCTGCACTTCAGGCACTTCCCCTCACGGCATCGGTGGATGAAAGTAACGATATCGATAGCGATTGCCTCCTTCACAGTAGACTTGGAGGTGGAGAGGTATAGTGCGGGGGCAGGGAAGTCCTTGGAGAGGGAGCACAGGAGTTGTGCAGCAGACTTCAGGTGGGGGAGCTTGATACTCCCGGAGCCACCGAGAAGTTTGACGTTCGTCTCAAACGGCTCGGTGGGCACGTAGGTGTCGAAAAGTGCCTTGGTGTCCGAGTCCGTGGTCAGAGTCTTAATCTTGCCGATGAAAAGCTCCTCGCTAGTGAAATTCACCATGGTGCAGGGACAACTAGCCTTTTGCAAAAAGACTATACTATCACTAGGATTAATTAATTAACTGGGATTAAATAGGGATTAATTAATTAATTCAGCTGCACGTCGGAGCTTCGCGCGACCAGGACACGTCAACGCGGAAGTCAACGCGGAAGTCAACGCACACACGTTGTGTGCGTTGATAGACAAGCCTTTTGCAAAAAGGCTTGTCTTGTCAGCTAGCCTTTTGCAAATAGACTATACTATCACTAGGATTAATTAACTGAGATTAAATAGGGATTAATTAACTCAGCTACACGTCGGAGCTTCGCGCGATCAGGACACGTCAACCTCGTCAACGGTAGGCTACATAAGTGTTGCAGAGTAGGCTAGGCTAGTTGCAGTGTCAAAGAAAATGGACGGAAAGTTATTAATTCACTGCAAATGAAGAAACTGCCGTTGCCGACGTTGTATTAAGCATTGTAAATGACAGACAGTGGACCAATGTCAGTGGACCAATGTGTACCTACCCTTTCCGTTGTGATGAAATGCTGGTGTGTTGCGTGAATTGCTGGTGTGTTTTGCACTTCAGGGCCACCGTAGTATTCACATGGTTACACATCCTCTCATCTCATGCCAGGACATGGATCAGTTCATGCACGGCTTGTGGTGATGTGTTGTGCTGTGTGAAAGAACATCAACATGTGATCTGTTGAATGTTTGAGGGTGCCTTCACATGTCTGTGCTTTGTAGATAGTTTTGTAAATGGATGATTGAAAATTTAGAAATTAAAGTTCTCCACTCCACATCTGCTGTCCTCTTCTCATCTCCTGTTCTCATTTCGTCTCAACTTCTATTCTCCTCATCTCCTGTCCTCCTCTCCTCTGCTCTTATATTCTCCTCCTCATCCCTTCTTCTCACCACTCGTCTCTATTGCATTATGGGAAATGGGGATGCACCATTTGTGAAATTTGGGCCAATGCCAATGTTTAAAATAACAATGTACTACATTTGACTAAGAACTTAAATGTATATGAATATGCCGTGTTCTTTTTGGAAAAAGTCTGCCGAGTCAGGATCGCTTTAACTCACTTTATTTAGCAAAGGTTTGGACTAGCATACTATGAAGCAAAAGGAGGAGAATTGTACAAACACGCGTGGAGATACACTTAGTAGGGCATTCAAAAGGATGCTTTACCTGGAGCGTTCTAACCCTCTGGGCTATGGGTTGTAACTTTAATACTGGGCAGGCGTGGACTTAGTTATGTGCTCTGATTGGCTAAGCATGGTGCTGAACTCCCGCCTCTCTGGATGTTGTATGTGTCTCTATGCTGCTCCCTTGTGGCTATGTGTTGGCATTACAATTTGTTATGTGGCCCTGAACTTCTGAGTTCGCCGAACACCTGGGCCGCTCGTATCTGTAGAATTGATACGTGAATGAATGGCTTCATTCCGGATCCCTCCTTGGGATGGTAACGAGACCTCTCTAGTCGCATGCAAGGACATATGTGGCCTGTTGGTATGAATGTGTGAAAATACGTAACAAATAGCATATTGTTAATACACTAAATATGCAAATTTATTTTTTAGATGGAGGACCAATGTGAGGGACACATGGACCACACCATGAAGGTGATTGTTACCCATGAGCCCACGAGTGAGGAGGATCAAGTGTCCAATGTGATTGAGGGCAACAAAGTCCTGACCAGGTGTGGGAACCGCAGCCGGGCTTGTATGCTTTTGATGGGGTTGACACACACACACACACACACAGCACTGAGTTGTATTTATATATCTTTATTTTTTTGCAAAAAGGTTTAAATGTTCTATTATGTATGGTTGGTTATTCAGAAACCAGCCTGGCTGCAGAAACACCCACATTCACAGCTGCAAAGTGACCCAGGTGTACACACACACACAAACACACACACACACACACACACACACACACACACACACATACTCACACACACTTACACACAACGACGCACTGAGTTGTATTTATGTATCTTTTTTTTTGAGCTAACGGGTTTACTGAGTTCGGAAAAAAAAACTGAGTTCGATAAAAAATATATATGCATATATATTATTGTTTGAATATGTTTTGTGATTCTCTTGAATATTCTTCAATATACTTTTGATCATTTGGTTGATTTCATCAATAAACAAGTTGATTTCATCAATACTGTGTCTGCTGTGTCTGAAAATAACTTCAAGTAAATCTAACCTTCCCTGAATAGGTAATAGTTAATTAGTCATATTAGCTAATTATTACTAATGATAAAGTAGATTAATAATGGCTAACAATCTTGAGTTAATATTACTAAATTATTTTGAGTAATTTGTATTGAATAATCTTAGGTAAACTTTACCTAATTTCTTTTGGTATTTCATAGCTTTTCAATGTAGGTAGTCTTTACTCAAAATATCGGATTGAAATTTACCCAACCAAAGTAGATGCAAATTGTTACCTTAGATAAATTGGGTCAATTCTATAGGTTGTTTTTTACAGTGTGTCAACTTTTTTTTTTACTCAGAAAATTAACATTTATATTGAACATGAGACAAAGTACTGCAACTCGGGTAATTCCAACACAATAAATGAACAAATAAATACACATAAATACCTCAAAATATTCAAAGTGCAAAATGTCAATGCATGAACAGTTAATCAATGAATAATCTAGTAACTAGTGATTCCCTTTTGTGTGTATTGCACAGAGTATGTGAATGATTTGATGGACATGATCATGGAGAAGGTCTTTGTCGACTCAGCATCCTACAGAGCTGAGATTCTGAGGATAAACATCCCGCCGGAACTGTCTTCAGAATAAGAGCATCCAGACAAGGAGGAGGTCATCGCCAGCTACGTCTCCAGATTTAATCAAGGGAGGGTGGTTTGAAGCCTCCGTATCTTCCATGGGCGTCCGGAAATTCCCGGTGTATGCGAAGAACCACGCATGTTGGGATAACAACCCGTATCTTCCGCCCAAGGAAGCCCCAGTACCAGCTCACAAAATTTCTGTAGGCTAAATACCTGTAACAACTGTGAAAATGTAACATTGTTAGTCAACAGGTTCTACAATGTCAACATCTGTGTTCAAATTTTCGCATTGAATTCAGTGAATTCTTCACTTATACTGTATTTAGATGCACAAATATTCATGACTGAGTTCAATAAATATTTATTGTATCTGTACAATGTTTTATGTGAATTAATGCGTAATATGCAGTATCTGCTTATGAAAAAATTGGCTATGTTAAAATATGATGTGAAATTGTGGCTTTGGCTGACTTTATTTCGTTTATTGTGTATGAACAGTCAAGTAGGTTATTATATGTAAAACTCACTGCTCTATCCCCTGTAGTCGCAAAGGACCGTAGTCAGCTCTCTAGATGTTGCATGCGTTCTGCAGCGAGAACACATTTAGACAAACCGGTTCTAAACCTGGATGGTCTATCATGCAGGGAGGCCTTTCATCCAGCTGTTCCAGCCGTCTTGTAACCTATTATGGATAACATGAGGTGAGTATCTGCAGTGGCATGTTATCAGAAATCATGCACTGCAAACAAGTGTAGGTAAGGGTTAGGTAGCTGCTAATGTTACCTGAGGCACCTCCTGACAGCATAAGTTCTCCGGCTCTGACTGCATTGTGGCACAATTTCCACATGTGCACCTATACAAATAAATCATGCATGCATAATGCTAAATAAATAAACCTGGCATACCAGAATTTGCAACCACGTCTGAGATTGGTGCGTGCTCCAGATGGACACATTTTCCTAGCCTGAGTTGAATGTCCAGTAGCGCTAGACATTCTCAAGATTACAACACAAACACATCTGGTTTACATAATTTCACGTTTTGTGAAATAGAATATAGTTATAACTAGTGTAAATTCAATAGGCTTACTATATAATCGCCTAGCTTTTAAAGATGGCTACTAGATACTTGTATTTAATTCATTTGCACTATTAACATGACATATTTACCAAAAGCACCTTACCATGCATACTGATACACGGCTGGCCCCCGCAAGCATCTGATACAAGCGTATGAACCCAACGCAGACTATTCATAATATTCGAATGAATACGGAAGAGGCAGTGCATGAAGTATCCTATTGATTAGACAGCGATTCAGACACTGTCAGAGTGTGAGGAGAGTTGACGGACAAGATGGCGGTTGACCTAGTTTCAAAGTTTATAGGCCTACCGTGTATACTCGGTAATACGGTTGTTGACGCAAGTGTATTACTCGGTGTGAAAATGTCCACATCGTGGCAACCCTAATGTCTTCTATATATCTAGTGCCAGCAGTTAGCGTCAAACGTATACGGGAAAATCAGACAATGACGTTGAAAAGTTCCTTAAAAAATAGAAAGTTTTTCTATGACTAACCATTCAGAAGCATCCTGCTGAATTCTCGGAGTCTGGGGTTCTGCAGGAGCCTCCTCTCCTTCTTCAGGATCCAATTCAGGTTCTAACATATAGGGTTGAACCACTGAAGCTGCCATGTCCCCTACTTTCACATGCTACGCTGCACTCTCTCCATAACCATGGTATCAGTTTGTTAGAAGGGCGTGTCCAAATGCAATGAGCAGGGTGCCTCATTTGCATTGAAGCTACACCCCCCTGAAACAGCGCATTCTGAAAGGGACTGAACCAGAGGGAATAGCGGTAGGCGAGATTTTCGTTCCTAAAAGTTATTTTAAGCAGCTTCAAAAACACGTTAAAAAACAGCTTCAAAAACACGTTTTTGGAACCTAAAATGCTATGTTTACTTGCTGTGAAAATAGCATAATATGTCACCTTTAAGTAAAAATAATTTCCAAAACACTTTTTTTTGTCAAAGTTGCATAGGCGGAATAGATAAAAATTTGATTTTTGTGTTATTATGCCTGCCTCATTACATATCAGAACAAGGGTAACCTTTCATTTGAGACCGAGACAAGTTTGGGTTCATGTGTAGTAAACCTTTTGTTTACAGTATGCATTTTGGGTAGCCAAAGGTCTTTTTTGGAGACTCCAAAAGGACCCTGACCAAAACCAATGGACATATTACATAAAAGGAGCTGGAGACTTCATCTTTCATGCTTTGATCTGCTTTTACACACAGCATGACCTATGGCTAGGGCTCAGCAGTGTTTCCAAGGGACATGGAGTTACCCAGGGTACTACAATCAGCTTGGTTTTAGAGGTGTCTGTAACCGGCTGGAAGGAAAAACAATATTGTAGCCTTCCCAGCACTGTGTCAGTACATGATACAATTATTCTGATAATGTCATACAATTCTACAGGTTCTCAGTTTTCCAAAGAGACCAAGCATGTGATTAGAGGTCATACTATGAAGGAGCAGTGCTCTCTAGAGTAGGCGCAGTGCAAAAACTAAACAATGGCCCGAAGACTAAGTGGTTAAGATGTTATCTATATCTTTTTTAAATAAAAGGTTTTTGTACAAGACACTGTTTTGGTTTGGATTATTTATAATATAATGGAAAGTGATTGCAGAAAACCTGTACATTAGCATGTTTCCCTACGGAGGCTGACTTCGGTAATGTAAGCGATAAATACAAAGTTAAAATAAAAGTGGATGAATAAATAAAAACAAAAAGCAAAAATCACTTCATTACTTTCCACACAAATTCTCTTCACCAAAATATACCAGATTGCTTCTTTGACATGTTCAAATCACAAAAAATTATTTAAAGGAAAGTAATTGTCCACCCTTTTAAATGAGTATTTATCCAAAAGACAATGAAAATGTTGAGTGGCGAGGTGACGGCAGGTGCATTCTGGGAGCTCCAGATGAAGGGGCCACATTGGGCCCCTCTGCTTGTCAATTGGAAACCAATGGCAACGTCGCCACCAACAACATCACTGATCAGGAGGATGAATTCTGGGCTTCTTTTCTTATTTTTCTGTCGCCACGGCAATGCGACGAATCACGCAGGCAGGAAAATAGATTATCATCCGCTGTCGTTGTAGATCAAGGAGGACTCCCGTCTCTTTCCTAACACGTCTTTTATCCAGAAAAACACAACAGTAAATGAAAAGGAAAGTTGGCCTGCTCTCTGAGATGTATGTAATATATCTCTGGTTTGCTTGTAGAATATGAAACATTGTTGTGTCAACTGAAGAGGGATTCAAATTATGTGGTCGTTCACCCCCTATAGCGGCCAATTGTGGTTTAAGCTCTAGGAGCTGGTCGGGGAAACCAAGCCACCATTTACCACCAAGATTTAGAGCAAGCGTGAGGCTATTGATTGCGAACAAGCAAAGCCTTGCAGCTAAGTGGAACCTCCGTCCCCGCAGCACGATGTGAGGTGCTGCTGGAGACTGAACCAGAGGTGGGAGGGGAGGGGAGGGTAGGGGAGAGGTGGGTGGGTATGGGAGGGTATCGTGTAGCGGCATAGTCAGCCTCTGTAGGGAACCGTGCTAATGTACATGTTTTCTGCATGCCTGGCAGTCAAATCTATTGGTTTGACTGGAAACCTCTATGCTTTATGTGTTTGCATGTGTCTGTGTCGCTCTAGGAGTGTGACTATGTGCCACTTTGTATGTTTGTGTGTATGTCTGCTATAATGTATGTGTTTGTGTATGTCTATGCGAGTGAGTGTTTAGTTATGGTTAGCGTCTCTGGTCCAGTCAATGGGTCAGGTCCGGTCGCCGACCTCTTCATCCCCCAAGAACTCTGCTCGGATCATCTCCTGCGTCAGACACACGCCTGGCTCCTCTGTACTGTGAAATACACACACACACATACACACACACACATACACACACACACATACACACACACACACACACACACACACACACACACACACACACACACACACACACACACACACACACACACACACACACACACACACACACACACAAGCTCAAACCAATGTCTATGAAGCTGCTTTTCGGAAACAATTTAGGACTTTAAGGCTTGATTAAGGGGTCTCACAGTCTGTCAACCAGGGTGGGGTCAATGTCATCGGAGGGGCCAATGAGGGGTGGGGGGACTCTCTCTGGGAACATGTCTGTTTTCAGGTCCAAAGACCTTCAAAGAAGAAGAAGAAGAAGAAGAAGAAGAAGAAGAAGAAGAAGAAGAAGAAACCAATCAAAAAATTTAACATTGGAAGTACTATAAAGCATAAGGAAATTGACTCATTTTTTTCTTAACCACTGATATAAAAGACTATACTACTGTTATCAGATTTTACTTCTTCCTCTCTAAACCAGAAACATGAATATATGTACAACAAGGTTGTATGTTGCTCTCTTCAAATCACTCAGAGGAACAAGGATATGACATTCATCTCTCTTAGAGAAACAGAGCTTTCTTTTTATGGACCAATGTTTTCTGTCCTTATTTTGATACAGCAATCAAACACTAAAGTCATCAGAGTGGAATAAGAGTCATGGGGACACTCTGCGGAGGTCTTCATGAAGAAGAGGATAGAACTAGAAAATGCATTTCCTGCAGAAAGTGCAGTGATTGCTGAAGTACAAAGTGAGGTTGAAAATATTTTTTAATAAAGCCACATAGATAAGGGCATAAAGAAACGTTAAATGGCTTAAATCAAGTGAAGAAATTGAAAAACTTCAATAGTCTAAATGGAGCAAACAATGTAAACATGCACACCATTTAAGAAAATGTAAATGGTTGGAAACAAATAAAGTAACGGCTGAATGAAAAGCGCATAGCATTGCTAAGAATGCAGAAATGTAAAATGAATTGAACTGAAGAATCTGAAAGGTCAAATGCATTGCCCTGCAGTGTTAGGGTTAGTGTGTGTGCACACACTAGCTAGTGTGTGTGCGTGTGCGTGTGTGTGTGTTTAAAGAGGCCAAATAGAGCGGGAAAACCCGCCAAATCTGCATGCTCACAGATGGCACTAGGGACTCATATACTGACCCCCCCCCCCCTACTGTCCCTACATAAGGCGAAAAACATCACCGGTAAAACTGAGGATTAATGTTCCGTTAGTTAGACTACATAAGGCAGTGTTTCCCCTATATGCACCTAGCAGCGGCGGTACGCCGCCAGTGGCGCGGGAAGGGGGGTGCTGAGGGTGCTGCAGCACCCCCTAGCTGCAGGGAAAAAAAAAAAAAAAGTTGTTCTTAATTTTTATATATTAAATATATATATATATTAAAACGATATAACAAATAATTAGGCTTTGGGGACGAAAATAGACGTGGGAAAAATGTGTTTGCTAGTTTTTAGCTATAACAGGCATGCATGGAGATCTTGCTATATGGAGTTCGCGGGTTCACAGGGTTTGCGGAAGTTGTTAAAGAATAAAGAAGAACGTGAACGAACAGAATGGCGCAAAAGAGAATTTTAGATTTTTTCGGCAAAAATGCGAAAATACCGAGGACAAAAAACGAGCTAGTTTTAGAAGATGGAGATGGTGCAGCACCTTCATCTACTTTGCCCTCAGTCAACGACCACCACACTGAAGAGAAAGCAGCAAACGTTTCAGCGGCTAACAATGCTACTGACAAACACGAGCGAGCCAACACTGAGACTACTCAAATTTGAATGAGATCACTGCTGCACAGCTCCCGGATCAGTTAAACAAATCTCGTCTACATATGCAGCTCACATTGCTCGGTGACCTCTCGAAGACAAAAGGCCTCAAGTCAGCTCAAGATGTTGCTGGATTCATCGGAACACTGCATCCTCAAACAAGAGAGCTACTAAAAGAGGTGGAGAAGTTTATTGAACTTTGTCTGTGTCTCCCTGTCTCCGCCGCCTCCTCTGAGCGGTCGTTCTCCACTCTTCACCGCCTCAAAACGTGGCTACGGAACAATATGACCCAGAGACGACTGACACACCTGACTTTACTGCACGTCCACAGTGATGTTCTTGATCGGATGGACATTCAGCCACTGATGAAGAGGTTTATCGACAACACACCGGAACGGAAGTCTACATTTGGAGTCTTCAAATAGATAAGACCATGCATTTTTATTCATTTTTTGGTTATTGCTGCCGCCATGCAGAATCTGTGTACTAGGCATTGTCATGTTTGTGGTATTAGTTTAGTGAGTGTGGACTGTTTGTGCGCGCTCTCTGCCAGGGAATATTAATTGGGGCAATTGGTCTGGATTTAAGCTGCTTGAACCGACGTGGGACGCTCGGAATCGGGTGGAAATTAGGCGATTTCATGTATTTGTGACTCTTTTTGTGAGTGTGTGTATCCGGGACGCCGGTGCCCACGGACTGAAGTTGCAGTGACGGGATGGTCTCAATGGCTACCAGAAGGAGGGACGTTAGACCATCGTTTGAACGTATTTTCATTAACTGTGTGTGGGGGGAAATTTGGGGAGAGAACTGATTAGATTGCGTGTTGGAAATCGTGTGTGGGTTTTGGGGGAATGTTTTAGAAGCGGTTCTCTCCCGGTGTCCCGAATACACACACACACACACACAGTCACAAATACATGCAATCGACTAATTCCACCCGATTCCGAGCGTCCCTCCCACGTCAGTTCCTAGCAGCCTAAATCGAGTCCATATGCCCCAATTTATATTCCCCTGTCAGAGGGAATATTAATTGGGGGCAATTTGTCTGGATTTAAGCTGCCTGGAACTGAAATTAAAAAATTAATGTTTAGCACTGCCAAAGCAGGACTTGTATTATGAAATGCAATTGAACCGGAAACCTGAAGATTGTACCATGCACGGCATGAGGAATAAAGCATTCAAATTAACTCCGACATTGCGTATACCTGGTGATTTATTATAGTCAAGTACAAGTCAGAATACTTAACGTAGACGTATTTAATACTCTGTGTTAATGACATATTCGGCGATCTGATGTCGTGGAAAAAAAAGTGTTAGTTTGCAACCGATATATAGGCCAATTCGATTTTTTTGTGTGTGTGAGCGAGCGCTAGTGAGCGAGAGACCGAGAGTGTTCAAGTTAATGTCCAAGTTTTTATTTTCCATATGCAACACGTATCCTATATATTGTGTATATATAAGCATATTTTCCCCCCATGTAAATACTGTATCTTATATTCAGTGGCGGCGCCAGAAATAATTTGTTGCAGTTGCTTAACAGTTGCTGTATGAATTCAAGAGGTTGCTGGTCAAAAAAAAAAAACCTTGATCAAAACACCTGAATTTGGCAGAGACACGGCCGGGAAGACATTTTCGGCACGGGTTGGGGTGGTTGCGGTCCCGTACGAGGCAAGTTTACAGTACAGTAACAACACAGACTAATCGCACCACTGTGATTGAGTGTGATCGTATCATTTGACAGTTCAACGTGCGCTATCTTTCTCCCTCTCCCTCACACACGCACAGACATAAAGACGTAAAGACATAGAACAATATAGAGGAAGATCTTTAAGAAGGCCAACATGAAAATAGCCCAGCGGCATGTACACATTCACTGCTAGTCCAGGTGGCACTGCGGCCACACGATAACAAACAACATAGTTCAATCAACAGCCCGTCAGCAGTCCCCCAACTACAAGGTTAGCTGTCCTGTCAATAGTGGTGAATTGCACATCTCAGACCCACCGTCGCCACGGTACATTCCAAAGCATTCACATTAGTTGCGCGATACGTCTCAAATGTAGGCCTATGTGGAACATTAATACAATAGTTGCTATTATTGTTGATACTATTATACTTCATAATACTTCTATTAAGGGCGGATCATACCAGGCTACGATAAACCCATCCTTTGGCATGAGCCAAACCTATAATCTAGTTCTA
This sequence comes from Gadus chalcogrammus, assembly GCF_026213295.1. Taxonomy (NCBI): domain Eukaryota; kingdom Metazoa; phylum Chordata; class Actinopteri; order Gadiformes; family Gadidae; genus Gadus; species Gadus chalcogrammus. Next base: position 23,112,059 of record NC_079415.1, on the reverse strand, counting down.
CTTCAAAGCAAATCACATGGGCCCCAAGTCAATATGCTGCGACGGGCAAACTTAATAACCAAACGGCCTACCTTAAATCGATGTCTTGATCACAGGACTTCTTGCAATATTCCACTTTATCCATACGGTTTAACACACCAACATTGCTAGCAACCATGTGATAACATTGTATTGCTAATTCAGAACTGTGTAGGCTACAATATTTTCTTCCGTTTCTTGACCTCAGCATAACCCCCCTCCGAACAACTACCAAGTCCAACACAAGTCTGGCTATTAACGAGCCCATCCTCAGCCTCGCCATCGCGAGTCGTGTTTGAACTTGATTTCTTTCGAAATAGTAAAAACTTGTCCATATTTTTTAAGCGCCAACGAGCCGGCAACGAACATCTCTGACTGATAATCTCGCCGCGAGATGTCCGCATATTTGAAATGTTATTTATTTTTCGTAAGACTATGCTATTAATGAAATTATTGTTTCATGTACATTAAATAATAATTAATTAATATTGTACATATTGCTTGGGATAGTTTGTGTTAATTGTGCGTATGTTTTTTTTTAATCTGTTCATGTCACTTACAGAGTGTGCGCATGCCCAACGCTCGGGAACTGGATTTGAACGACAGTCACGGCCCTGAAATTTTGACGCTACTCACTTATGCACTTAATCTGGTGATTCATATGACAGGATTGGTCGGTATGGTGACGGGTACCGCATTCGGCCATAGGTTTAGTTGAACTTATTTAATACCATTTTACGGAAAATGGCATTATTTCAAATATGTTGTTTGAGTTTGTCAAAAAATCAGGGGTTGCTCTGGGGTTTCTGAGCAATTGCTTGGGGTTGCTATAGCAACGGCAAGCAACCGCTTGGCGCCGCCCCTGCTTATATTATAGACAGTACCGCAGCACCCCCACTCAAAATACCTTCCTGCGCACCTGTACGCCACTGCTGAATTTCTTTTTTTTAACAAGAGGAGAGGAGAGCTTCATATTAACGGAGGAACTTCCGCAGATTCTGAGTTTGCGGTTAAATAGATCATCAGTGAAACATCGCTGCGACACAATTGAGTGTAGCAACCCAGAGAACCAGCTACAACATTGTTTTCATCCAAACGAGCCGTCTTTAGCGAACGGTGAATTGCATTGGCTTCTACGAGCAGAAGGCTTTCAGCCGCGAGCTTAGGGACCATCTGCAAAGTGTAAAACTGAATTGCATTGGCTTCTACGAGCAGTCGGCTTTCAGCCGCGAGCTTAGGGACCGTCTGCAAAGTGCAAAACTGAAAACGACCACAATGGTAAAATTTCAATAGCGTCGCCATTATTGACTCTAGAGCCCCAAAACTTGTTCCATAGAGGCATGGCCTCTTCATCGTCCTACTACAACCTTTAGTTTTGAAAAATATATCTTATTTTTTAAGATTTTTTATTTAGGAACAATTTCAATAGCGTTGCCATTATTGACTCTAGATCCCTAAAACGTTTTCCATATGCATGGGCTCTTTATGGTCTTACTGCAACCTTATGTTTTGAAAAATATATCTCTACTTATTTTTAAGAAATTTATTTTTAGCAAAAATGTCAATATACATTTATTTTAGCAACTTCTTCAGTAGCGTCGCCATTATTGACTCTAGAGCCCCAAAACTTGTTCAATAGAGGCATGGCCTATTTATGCTCCTACTACAACCTTTGTGATGGGGAGAGGGGAGGGAGTGGAAAGATGCATTGGTTTGAGGCACAGACCTTTTCGATTGTTGTAGTATTTGGGTTATGGGATAATCATAGGGTGGTTGTTGATATAAAATATTTTTTGTTTAATAAATGTAAATAATGGTTTTAAAGATTATACTTGTAATATGTTCAATCTCTCCTTATTTCCCCTGCTCATTACTGTGCACAAATGTACTGTATGTATGTTGCCAGCAGACACATGGAAACCTCCCGGTAGGGTGCGCTTTGCGAGCACACAAAACAAATTGCGCGCGAAAAACATAACATTTCACCTCCGCTGCTGCAACTCCATCCTAGGGGAAACACTGTAAGGTGAAAAACACCGCTGGTAAAACTGAGGATTAATGTTCCGTTAGTTTGACTAATTTGCCTGCAGCGCGCATTGAGAGCCAGGCGTTTGTGTGCTACGACTAATGGTGCGTTCCTGATGTGCACAAATGTCGGAATTTCCTTGCTCCAAGTCAGAATTTTAATCAGAACCCCCTGTGAAGTCGGATCTCCACCTCGCAAAGTCGGATTAATCTCACCAGCCAGACATAGAATTCATGCTATCTGCTACTCACGTAAACAGTAGTTACATGTTTTGTTGTACGTTTGTGAGGCTGGGAAGCACTGGGAGTACTCAACTTTGGGGATACGTTGTTCCGAGCTCCGAGTTCCGACTTTCAGTTCAAATTGAACACACCATAAAGCACGACTCTCACTCCCCAGGGTCCTAAAGAGGAACTTGTAGCTGCGCCTGTACCTGTTGCGGTGATCATTGTCTACTATGACAGAGCGGGTGCTTCAATGAAGAAACAAAATGAAGAAGAAAAAAACAATCACAGCGTTTTTTCAAAAAACAAACAATGTAAGTAGGCTATCCTACGCCTGTTGCCTGTTGACTTTCCCTAATGTGGCAGCTAATCGCTTTGTAATGTTGAGTAGCTAGTGACATTAATAAACGGCATTAGCTCTCACCTGAAGAAGGCTAAACGTAAAATAAAAGTATTTTTAGGCCGTAGGTGAATAGCTTTAATGTTTTTTCATTTTTATGCATAATTTTATTTTAGCTAGAAAATTCCTAAAGAAATTTTGAGTGTGGCCCATATATTAATACCTTATCATTCTCTTTAGCTAACTACCTAGCGCTAGCATATTAATACCTTGACATTCTCTTTAGCTAGCTTGCTATTGATAGTGTAATAATACCTTGTCATTGTCTTTAGCTAGCTAGCGGTATCTTATTGATACATTAAATACTCCTCTGTAGCTAGCTATGTGTGTGCGTGTTAGTGTATGTGAAAGGCAGGCTTTTGTTGTCGTGAAACCAGGGGAGGCTATTACGAAAGTAACTACTTGAGCGCTAGTTAAAGCCCAAATTACACAAAAATAAGTTATTGAGTTGAAATCATTTGCTTGATCCCCCCCAGTTGAAAAATCCCATCTGTGCCCCTGCCAATCTGGCTACACCGCCTGAAACGTCCTCTAAAATTAGCCCAATCCGACGGGAAAAAACGCCCAATCTGGCAACGCTGCTGAACGTCCTCACGGTCCAGCGTCAACGTAAATCAATGAGACATGAAACTGAAAATGAAGCCGGTATGAAACTAAAACTGATTCTGAAGAAAGTATGAATTATTTCGAAATTCCGTTTGGATATTATTGAAGATAATAGTGTCAAGATTTGTTAAATGGTTTGAACGAAGATAAGCGGTTGAAAAATGATTTAGTTCGGTCGTAAACAGTTGAAGTAGCTGTCCCCCCATTGACTCCCAAGTCAAAAAATATATACTATTTTAAAAGTGGAATATCTTAAAAAGTATAAGAAATCTAAAAAATCTGAAAAGAAGCGCTGCATGCAGCACTCACCTAATAATGGCAGATGTTGGAGCTAAATGGATATCCGCATTTTAGAAATAAATATCTGTTTTGAAGTAAGGTTTGGCAAAACGTAAATATACCATAAATATATACAGAACCAAACTACGAGAATAAATGTAAAAGTTTCGATAGATAAGTTTTTAGTGTGTTCTTTAATAATGCAACTTTTAATGGAAAATGTATGATTTGTGTTTTTATGGACGAAATTATCTCCTCAGAAAAACAAGGTTGTAGGGTAGTGCTCTCATGAGAAGGGACCACAACGGCATGACAAGGAACAGCAGCAGCAGATTACCTGGAAGAGTCAGCTAAACTTTCAGACACTTCCCCAGAGTGGCTGCAGATATCCCTGCACCGCAACAAGATAATACCACTAAATTGTATTGCACCCGAAAAAACACCTTCTTAAAAAAAGAAACAAAAACTAATGCCGTTAATTACCTCATCCTAAATCACTCAGGAAAAATACAATAATAAAGAAAAAGTGAGAAGAGATGGATGGTTTGAGGGGGTCATTTTATGCGGCCTGGCTTACAGTTTGTGAAACAGACTTGACAATACAATTACAATTAGGGCATTGAGCAGATGTTTTTATCCAAAGCGACTTACATCGTTCGATACACACATTGACAAACTGACGGCAGAGTCTGCCAGCTCGTCAGGAGGTTAGGTTTAGTTGCTCAGCGACACATCACCACTTAGCTAGGAGGAGCTGGGATCAAACTACCAACCTTTCGGTTACAAGACAATGGCTCTACCTCCTGAGCTAAGCTGACCCACGCTGAATAAAATGAAGATTCAACCTTCCTATTTGGGGAATCACGACACTCAAAGATAAAAGTCAATGGGAAACATAAAGCAGTACCCTACATACAGTAGTACCCTACAAACACTAGTAGCCTACACTAGTACCCTACATACAATAGTACCCTACACACACTAGTACCCTACACACACTAGTACCTTACATACACTTACACCTTACATACAGTAGAACCCTACATACACCTATACCCTACACACACTAGTACCCTAGATACATTAGTACCTTACACACAGTAGAACCCATGTGTACAAAAGTACCCTACATACTGAAGTACCCTAAATACAGAGGTACCCTACCTACACTAGTACCCTACATAAAGTAGAAACCCTACATACAGAAGTACCCTGAATACAGTAGTGCCCTACATGGAGAGGTACCCTACCTACTAGGGATGGGAATTGATAAGAATTTCACGATTCCGATTCCGATTCTGCTTATCGATCCGATTCCTTATCGATTCTCATTGGGTGAGAAAATAAGTACAAATGTGTTTGTTTGCATTCAATCTCTTGAATATCTGATCAGAAGTGCATCAAGTATTAGGAAATTGTACATTTTCAAATCAATTGGTCTAGACAAAAAATATATACGTTTGGCTTTTTAAGCCCAAATGCCATCATTATGTGCCATAAAACTAAAAACACAGACTGAAAAGAGTCAAGTAAGAGCTTGTGCCTTTTGGAATGCTAAAAGTGCTCATTTGCATTCAACTTGTAACAAAATTCAACTGACATAAACAAAATGAAGCATTGATTAGACAGAGATTTATTAGATGGGCCTACCTATTAAACCGTTGGAACACAAGACCGGAAACCATAGCAACGCCGGTAAACAAACCCCGAGAAGCCCAATCCCTATGAGCTCCCCGCGCTACGGCTATCCGGAGGCGCACAGAGCTGTTGGCAAAAAATATACAATTATATTATATTATATACTTTTATATATAGAGCTCCGGGAGTCGCAAACTGCAACAATCACTTTCTCCTACATGCTGCAGTTCACCCCGGACTGCACTGCACTGAGTTTGACGGTTGAACGCTGATTGGCTTTTACGTTACACATGTCACTCAGTTGTCACGCTGTTGAACGCTGATCACGACAACATCTTCCTCGGCGGCGCCTTGTTTTTCTGCGTTCTGAACCAAAACAAAAGCAGCGTGTGTGTGAAGTCATGACACATTTGCCGCGACCGGAACCGACAAGCGGAATCGTTACGCAGGCTTGCTAATGATTCCAAGGAATCGGTTGACTCGGCACCGGTTCTGAACAAGAACCGGTTCTCGATTCCCATCCCTACTACCTACATGAGTAACCTACATACATTAGAAGAAGTACCATACAACACATTACATTAAGATCCCTGTAATAAGCCTTAGTTAAGATGTAATAAGACTTTATTATATGCTTAATTTGTGTTAATAATAACATAATAAACTTGTTTATTGTGAGATTAAAAGACCTTTATAAGCACTTAGGAGAAACTTGTTAACTTTTTATTGATTGCTTAATAACATTAATAATGGCCTTATGTATAATGAGATTCTTATAGTTGTTAATGAACACGTTACAAACCCATTTATTGAGCCTTGCTAATTTACCTATTATGCCATGGTTAAACCTTTACTAAGCATTTTTTATGCTTATTAAGGTTAGTAAATCCTTTATCAAACTGCCAAACACTTCATCAAGCATATGCGTCAAGCCGTCATCCACTTGCATAAATATAACTTCCGGTTTAAAACGACCTTCAAAATAAAAGCCTTTAAAGGATGTATTATATGAGGCACAAAACAGATCGCAATTGCTCAACGTGTAGATTTATTAACCCTAATAAGCATAAAAAAAGCTTAGTTTTTTGACAATGACATAATAGTTAAAGGGGTAGTTCGGAATTTTGGACATAGGGCCTGATTCCGAAGTGAGCATTGGTATTCTATATCACTGGAGACAGTTTTCAACACATTTCATTCAGTCCTTCTAGTTGCAGAGTTCGCTCGTGCTAGGCTAGCGCAAGTCAACGGGCAATGCTAGCCTGCTATTAAAAACAGTCGTACCCACTCCACAGCACACCCGAGGTAAATCAATTATAACGACAGACTATATATCTAAATGTCTGTTTATAGAAAAATGTGAGAAATAAAACCAACCTTGCATTGCATTGCATTTTGAGGGAATTGCGGGGTCTCAGCAGCAGTGTTTATATTCCTGTACGTAGGCTACGGCAGCGGCGGACTGATACCTAGGTTACCTGCCGCTGTCATTGATACAAACGCAGAGTACAGTAAACGAAGGAATTCTACAAGCGTATTAAATTAACAAGATATGGCCACGTTTGGAGGAGTTAGCGATGCATCTGCTTTTGAAGACGATTATGAGGAATTTGTTGTATCCAACGAACCGTACATGTACGAGCCGGTGTTTTGATGTCAAAGCCAGCAGCAACAAGCCACAGTTGAGTCCTTTCTGGATTTCGCACTGGAAATTGGTGGAAACTTTGTGGTGCCCATCTGTACCGTTTATTTCTACAATTTCTAAAAGCACACTGAACCATCATGTTGCCTAGTCGTTCAGTTGCGCTTCTGTCCCACGCTTCTCTGTTTACGTTCTTCTGTCGTGATTCGGTTACAAACCTAACCAGCGCATAGTAGAATTCCGCTTCTGCTGAGAAAGTAGTCCCTCGATGAGTCATGCGATGCATGGTTAGTTTTATTTCTAACATTATTCTATCAACACAGACATTTAAATCTATAGTCTGGCGTTATAATTGATTTATCTCGGGTGTACTGTGGAGTGGGTAAGACTGTTTTTAATAGCAGGCTAGCATTGCCCGTTGACTTGCGCTAGCCTAGCACGAGCGAACTCTGCAACTAGAAGGACTGAATGAAATGTGTTGAAAACTGTCTCCAGTGATATAGAATACCAATGCTCACTTCGGAATCAGGCCCTATGTCCAAAATTCTGAACCGCCCCTTTAAGTTATTAAGACTCAATAAATGGGTTTGTAATGTTTTATTAACTGTAAGTAACTCATAAGACTATTATTAATATTATTAAGCAATCAATAAATAGTTGACATGTTTCTTATAAGTGCTTATAAATAGTCTTATAATATCACAATAAACATGTTTATTATGTTATTATTAACACTTATAGATAGTCTTATTAACACCGATTAATGTTAATAAGCATAATTATAATAATGTCTTATTACTTATAAACAAAGGCTTATTACAAGGAAAATATATAGTGTTATCCAAAAGTACCCTAAATACAGTAGTACCCTAAACACATTAGTACCCTAACTAAAGTAGTACCCTAAATACAGTAGTATCCTTCATATAGTAGTACCCTACACACACTAGTACCCTACATTCAGTGGTACCATACACACCAGAGGGGCCCTATTTTAAAGGTCTGAAACACAAGTGAGATGCGCGAAACACAAGTAGCTTTGTGGGCGGATCTTTGGCGCTGTTGCTATTACACCGGCGGATAAATTACTCTTGCGCCCGACACAAATCTAAAATGGGTTGATCTGAAACCCGTAGGTGTGTTTTGGGCGTAATGTGAGTTCCATCTCCCATCCCCTATAAGAGCCAGCGCATTTGAACTTGACAAGTTGATATTTTGACCGCACGTTTGCAGTCTCGGCTGAGACAGATGCATGACCACATGAATTTCAAACTTCAAATGGCTCAGTTTATGACGTAATATAATAGGCCTAATTCACACATGGAAGGGCGTTTTCTTCTACAACTTCAGAAACTGAGTCGTCATGTAAATTTCTGCAAAATAACTTAACACGTCCTGTGGCCGCAACTGTGGGTCTATTTAATGATATGCGGAAATAAATTAACAAACATTGTTTCTTACAAGTATTGTATATACATTATCGTTATCGACTTGTGTTCCTAACATGCATGGTTCCACCCGTTAAAACCCATTGCCATTGACTGTATTATGCGTTTGCGAAACAACATTTTGGGTGTGTTTAAACAGGGTGCACGTACGCGCCAAGCATCACCCGCATTCATTCATTCTTTTTAACACTCACTCGCAGTAAAACTGTGTTTTCTCAAAATCAAATACTCATCGAACCTAAAGTCATGGACTTGTACACGATAATGTACAAGTCCCATAAAGAAAATATGGGTTTGCTGTACGGTGTTTGCAGATGCATTGATTTAAAAGTAGAATTTATTACCGCTGTATCAGCTGTTCTTCCCAAATAATTTAACCAATGTTATGATCAGGTGCGCAGGAAGGTATTTTGAGTGGGGGTGCTGCGGTACTGTCTATAATATAAGATACAGTATTTACATGGGGGGAAAATATGCTTATATATACACAATATATAGGCTACGTGTTGCATATGGAAAATAAAAACTTGGACATTAACTTGAACACTCTCGGTCTCTCGCTCACTAGCGCTCGCTCACACACACAAAAAAATCGAATTAGCCTATATATCGGTTGCAAACTAACACTTTTTTTTCCACGACATCAGATCGCCGAATATGTCATTAACACAGAGTATTAAATACGTCTACGTTAAGTATTCTGACTTGTACTTGACTACAATAAATCACCAGGTATACGCAATGTCGGAGTTAATTTGAATGCTTTATTCCTCATTCCGTGCATGGTACAATCTTCAGGTTTCCGGTTCAATTGCATTTCATAATACAAGTCCTGCTTTGGCAGTGCTAAACATTAATTTTTTAATTTCAGTTCCAGGAATTAGTCGATTGCATGTATTTGTGACTGTGTGTGTGTGTGTGTGTATTCGGGACACCGGGAGAGAACCGCTTCTAAAACATTCCCCCAAAACCCACACACGATTTCCAACACGCAATCTAATCAGTTCTCTCCCCAAATTCCCCCCCACACACAGTTAATGAAAACACGTTCAAACGATGGTCTAACGTCCCTCCTTCTGGTAGCCATTGAGACCATCCCGTCACTGCAACTTCAGTCCGTGGGCACCGGCGTCCCGGATACACACACTCACAAAAAGAGTCACAAATACATGAAATCGCCTAATTTCCACCCGATTCCGAGCGTCCCACGTCGGTTCAAGCAGCTTAAATCCAGACCAATTGCCCCAATTAATATTCCCTGGCAGAGAGCGCGCACAAACAGTCCACACTCACTAAACTAATACCACAAACATGACAATGCCTAGTACACAGATTCTGCATGGCGGCAGCAATAACCAAAAAATGAATAAAAATGCATGGTCTTATCTATTTGAAGACTCCAAATGTAGACTTCCGTTCCGGTGTGTTGTCGATAAACCTCTTCATCAGTGGCTGAATGTCCATCCGATCAAGAACATCACTGTGGACGTGCAGTAAAGTCAGGTGTGTCAGTCGTCTCTGGGTCATATTGTTCCGTAGCCACGTTTTGAGGCGGTGAAGAGTGGAGAACGACCGCTCAGAGGAGGCGGCGGAGACAGGGAGACACAGACAAAGTTCAATAAACTTCTCCACCTCTTTTAGTAGCTCTCTTGTTTGAGGATGCAGTGTTCCGATGAATCCAGCAACATCTTGAGCTGACTTGAGGCCTTTTGTCTTCGAGAGGTCACCGAGCAATGTGAGCTGCATATGTAGACGAGATTTGTTTAACTGATCCGGGAGCTGTGCAGCAGTGATCTCATTCAAATTTGAGTAGTCTCAGTGTTGGCTCGCTCGTGAACCCGCGAACCCCATATAGCAAGATCTCCATGCATGCCTGTTATAGCTAAAAACTAGCAAACACATTTTTCCCACGTCTATTTTCGTCCCCAAAGCCTAATTATTTCTTATATCGTTTTAATATATATATATATTTAATATATAAAAATTAAGAACAACTTATTATTTATTTTTTTCCCTGCAGCTAGGGGGTGCTGCAGCACCCTCAGCACCCCCCTTCCCGCGCCACTGGTTATGATTGACCCTAAAACCAAATTTTGTTTTGGAAGGCAGACAGTTCTGACCTGCCGATGCACGACAAAATAGCAAAAACAACTGCGTAAGATAGCACCGTGTATCATTTGCGCCGGAACACGCCTCTGCTTTTCGCCGACACTCCTCTCAGGGCGCAAATGTAGTGGCGTGAGTTTGCTGCGGGGGAAAATGAGCTTTGCCCTGCGTGCAAACTAACAACGATACAAGTGTTGGCGTAGAAAGTCAATTGCGCTGGGTGCAAGATAGGGCCCTAGTACCCTACATAAACTAGTACCCATCCCAGTAGTCCCCTACATACAGTAGTACACTACCTACACTCGTACGCTACATACACTAGAACCCTACATATAGTAGTACCCTACATACAGAAGAACCCTTCCTACACTAGTACCCTTATCACACTAGTATCCTTCATACACTAGTACCCTACATACACTAGTTCCCTACATACAGTAGTACCTTACAGACAGAAGTACCCTACATTCTGTAGTACCCGACATCCAGAATTACCCTAAATACAGTAGTACCCTACATACATTACTACCCTACATACAGTAGTACTCACAGATAGAAGTACCCTAAATCCAGTAGTACCCTACATACAGATGCAGGGGTTGACACTAAGGTTTCAAAAGCACTTGCCCATCGGGCAAGTACAGGTCAGGTTCAACTTGCCCGAATGTAATGTTCACTTGCCCAAATTATAATCAGAATCGTGAACGGGCCTCTTTTTGCCAGGCACCCGGCCTGGTTTTGGGGGGGCTCAGAAAAATCATCCTAGCTCAGACTGAAGCTGAATGTTAGCTTCCACACATCTTGTGTTTAAAAAATAACAAACTTCTCTTTCTTTACTTATTTATCGAGCGGTCACATCGTGCCATGAAGTGATTTCAGTCCACCGTTCCAACCTATTAAAGGTATCGCCAAGTTATATGTAGACCTGCATGATTTTATGCAAATGTACATAACTAAATGTCAGAGGTAGTAGCAAAGATATGTCTATTTAACTTTCAAGTTTCTTGTAGCTCTAACTGAATAATCACAATTGCGTTTCTAGTAGGGTTGTCAGTCACGATACTGGATTTCTAACTTCAACACTATTCCTGGAAAAAGATCGATATTCTATACCATTTTTGATATCAGGGGAAAAGTTTTTTTCAGGAAAGAACATACCCAAAGTAAATAGATTATATCTCCACAACTGCAAGGGCGATAATGTAATCTTTGGGCCAAAAGAAAGATTGTTGTGCAAGTGAAATATTCAATGGGGATAATACTTGGTTAAAGTGAATAAAGCCATGGAACACAGCATAAGTGGAAGATAACATTTCCATTAGTTGGTCATTATCAGTTGGGAGCGCTGTCTTACTATGAGACACAAATAAAGGTAGATATCTTACAATTTTGACACTTGACACCTCTATTTAAAGTTCAGGGCAATCGAATGCACCAAGCCAAACACTCGCAAATAAATATATGGCCACTAGATTGCGCTGAAGAATATGTTTTCTGATTGAACGCAATTTACCTATTTCCTAAGAAACCTTCTCTTACTCATTGATTGAAAACAGCATGTTAAGTTGCAAAATTTGGCCCAGATACTGGATAATCTGTTTATGGTGGTTTTATTCGATCAGAATCAACTTTGTGGACAAAAATCACAAAGGTAATACTTCATTTTTGGTTGTTAAAAGAAAAGGGGACGTTTCTTCTTAATTTGTTATTTGCAAGTTTTAGTCACAGAATGATATGGTTTGGACTGTTGGAATAAGTGGAGGGTCAGCTTTCATGTAATATACAGTAGTTTGTGAGGGTCCAATTTCGTGAAAAAGATCGCTATTGCTGTGTGCATGTGCACAGTTATGAAACCCAAAACCGTGTTCTTGACTTTCCTTGATAATTTGCCTCAGTCCAAAGTACTTCCAAACTGCACTCCTCCATCACTACTCCATTAGCTTCTACCTAAACCGTTTGCGGAGGTGCTGCACTTGAGATGCTAGCTGTGTTGGCTAACCTTTAGCGAATCAATGCCAGGGACCGCACAGCGAGTGAGTGACAGAAGGCGGGGCTATATTCGCACTGAAGCGATGCGTGACTGTTAACTCGCTTTCCGAGAGAAGAGAAGACAGCGCGCTGATCAATTGCAAATACTTCTATTTTGTGTGGTTTTGAGGAACAAAAGGTTGTTCTGCAGTTTCTAAAAACATTTGAATAAATAGCTTTTATATTAACATCCACCCAAAATCCACTTGCCCGTTCGGGCAACCAGAAAAAATCTCAACTTGCCCAAACATTTTTTTTACTTGCCCCGGGCAAGCGGGCAACCGTTAGTGTCAACCCCTGAGATGTACCCTGAATATAGTAGTACCCTACACCAGTACCCTACATACAGTAGTATCCTACATACAGCAGTACACTACACACTAGGGCCCGACCGTTTCATCGGCCTGCCGATTTAATCGGCCGATTATAGCCTTTTTGAAAATAATCGGCATCGGCCAAAAAGACGCAGATTACAACCGATTATTTTTTATTTATTTATTTTTATAAATGTTATTGCGCTTAGTATCCTGTAGATTGCGCTCCTACTCGCCTTGCTAACTAGCAACTTTAGCTGGAGTAAAAAAGAGGAGATTGAATATTACCGTACAACATGAAAGCACGCTCGCTCAGGCAGCTGCGCGCTCACCTCACCAATGTACATAAGACGCGTTGTTTGAGCATGTTGTGCCTGTTTTTATTTAGGTCCCAGGCCATGTTAATTTGTTATACTGTAGACTCTAACGGTGAGACCATACTGCTCAGCACGCACGTGTTAGTCACTGCTCACAAGCGCAGCACATTGGGAGTTAGTTATTTATTTTACATTTTACATTACACTCATTTTTGACTGTAAATGTATTCTAAAACACTCAAAGGTTCTGCATTCAATTCACATATTCGTCAAAAGTGTTTAAAGCATATTTAAGGTATCAAAAAATACGTTTTATTTCCTTTTTTTTTTTTTTTTTAATCGGCCGATTAAATCGTAATCGTAATTTTTCTCTGAAAATAATCGGCATCGGCACTCAAAAATCAATATCGGTCGGGCCCTACTTCACACACTACTAGCCTACATAGAGTCGTACCCTACATACAGCAGTACCCTACAAACTAGTACCCTACATACAGTAGTACCCTATATACAGGAGTACCCTACACACACACGTGTACCCTACATACAGAAGTACCCTACCTAAACCAGTACCCTACATGCAGAAGTATCCTAAATAAAGTGGTATCCTACATAGAGGTACCCTACGCACACTAATACCCTTCATACAGTAGTACCCTAATTATAGCAGTACCCAACATATACTAGTACCCTACACGCAGTAGTACCCTACTGTCGTGGAAATATCAATCATAACTATAAATATACAATCACATACAAATTATATTAACCTTGTTTATATAATTATTACATTAGAAGGAACTGTATTCATTCTCCCTGTATCTTAAAACACATCCCTTCCTCCACTGGAGCCAGCCAGTCTGGTATTGAAATCAGGCCAATCTACTGACTTCTTTGTTGTGTAAACTGCTTACAGCCATGTCTTACAGACCTGCAGACATGTCCAATATCCACCTATTGTATTACAAATTTACTTGGCCTAAGGTCACTCCCACTCCCTACCCACAATGAAAACGTTTGACTATACAAATCTTATTCACCTATTGTCTCGTCGAATGTGTTCTTGGTAACCTTTGGAGCCAGTACTTTTCCCATGATCATGCCTTAAGATTAAATCAAATATTTCGCTGTCCGACGTGTCCGTGAGAGAACTTTCTCTTCATCAAATGGCGTTGTCGGCAGGATCCCAATATGAGATCATCAGACTGGTAAGTTATGTTTTTTTTAAATGACTATCTTGCCATTCTGACCCTCTGATGGGATCCGGAATTTGGAAAATAGATAAACGCATGCGAGTAGGATCTTACCCGGACCTTTGGAGGCGATTAGCACTATAACAACTATTCAGCTAAAGAGGAGATAAGTGGACATAGTTGCCTGCCTCTGGTATGATGAATGTAAACTAGTGGTTTATTTTATATAAGGGTTAAGATAACGCCCTCGGGAAGATCGATCTAAAAGCATGAGGTTTCATTTAAATTCTTATTTAGTCGGAGGCTGTCTGATATTTTTTGCTAAAATATCCAAGAATTAGGAATCCCTACGAATTGCTAGTCCGTACTACGTAGGCATCAAGGATTGGCCGGTAGTAGACTGTTTGTTCCTACGAATGGAAAGCTTGTGCTTTGTGAATCATTAGCAAGATTTCGCACTGCAGACTAACTCTTGTTATGTGACGAATGCAGGAATGTTGGCGGAGAACGTTTTGATTACTCTCAGTAAGGGTAATAACCCTCCAAAGAACTACGTACATTACAAGAGTTACGTTGGTGTGAAAAACTGTGCATCCCAAGTAAAGCCCATTCAGTAAGTAGCCCAGAAATAAAACCAGACCTGCAAACTCCTCAGAGGAAAAAAGGTGACAGTGTCACGGGGGGATTTTTTTAACCCGGTTTTGGGTATTTAAACCCGCGTTCACCGCAGATTTCATGTGTTCACAATGGCATGCCCTTTTGATGAGAGAACTGCTGATGTCGGAGCGCAAATTATACGTGCAATCCACCGGGAGCAATTGATAAGACCACGGCTCGACATCTTGGCATATCAAATGACTTTTTGCTGGAGTGGAGCGATAGGCCTATAGATTCTCGCGCAAATCTTTAATATATTTGAATAGCCTTACATAGCCAACACTACCAATCGAGGACCTGGCCTCAGTTCACTCCAGACTATTTGCGTAGCCCTCCGTTTTTTGCAAATGGTAGTTTTATCTAGGCTATAATGTTGGAGATGCTGAGCACATATCAGTCCTTTCAGATGACCCATCCAAGATTTGTATCGGCCTCCTGTCATACAAAGAGCAATATTGGCTGAGTACTATGCCGAGAGGCACTTACAACACAAAGTATAAAATAGTCCTAACTGACTTGCATCCACTGGAGAATGTTTGATTGTTACACGCACTAATCCATCTTGATCTGTGAAGTTGATGAATTGTCACTTTTAGGTTTTCTACCCAGTGACCAAAAAAAGAAACATTCGAAATAGTATGCGCTGTGGCCAGCACATGGTTTGCATGTGTTACTTCGAAGGCAAAAAATATATAAAATACAAGAAAACACAAAAACCTACATTCAACCAGTGGGGTATGGCCCCTGACTCTCTGAGGAGGTATGCATGCGCATACTGCGCATGCGCGGTAGCCAGGCGACTGTCTCAGCCAATGGCGAGCTCAGTTGGCGCTGTGTGCTTTAAGAAAGATTCTTAAGCAAGTGCTGAGATTCTGATTGGCCCAGAGAAATGTAAATTATAAGAATGATCCAATAATTTTTTGCAATTCTGGACCCCCCCCCCCCCCCCCCCAAAAAAACAAAACTCTCCGGTTCTACACGATTCACGTGAATTACCAAATTGACCAAGAAAACGGCGATTGTCGCCGAAAAGCGACAAGTTTGCAGCTTTGTAAAACAGTTTGGGGCCCCACATACGGCCAACCAGTCTTGGACCTCAGATGAATGGGTAGTGTATGTCCCTCGGAAGTTATGCAATTCTGACCCGGACCTTTGAACGCCGTTTTGCACTGACAGACCTTTCACTGGTATGATGAATAGACAGAGATCTATTTCAAATAGGGCTGATGATTGCACCCACGGGAAGAACAAGTAGGATGAATTGAGCGGCCTCATGTTGTTTGAACCTGAATGAAATGTACACAAAATAGAGGAGCCTCCCAACCTAAAGACACCAACGACGGCGGAAAATTTGATTTAACCACTGTTCAACTTTTCTTGTCATGTTACTAAACTTATCTTTTTTCAGAAAAGTGGACGAGTGGTAAAACTAAATATAATAGAGAAATAAGGTCCGGCCTTTACGGATGAAAACAGTGCCAGCGGGTAAGTATGGCACTGAAACAACTGAGGGAATAGGCCCCCCTCGGGTGTGAAAAGAAAAAATATATAAAGAACATTGTTGTGTCTCATCCCAATTGTTATGTTATGTATTTTTCGCGCCGTATTTCTATCCTTTCTTTCCATGCTTTGCTTTCATGTTGTCTACATCCTCTTGTAGACCCTTCTTCTCTCCACAGCGCTGGAGAAGCAGTTTTACGCCGTCCCGAAATTCTAAATGTATTTGAATGCGATTGTAATAGATTTACTGCTGAGTTGTATTAATATGATCTGAGAGATCGTATAGATTTTTTTTTCAGATAAATAGCAATGTCCAAGGAACGAATGCCCAAAAGAACGTAGCAGTTCAGGACACTGATCCAGAGCCAGAGGACAATTCAACTCCACAGAAGTTTATTCTTCAAACAGGTTTGATTGACAAACCACGAGTGAGTACCCTGAAACTAACATAGAAATAAATAAATCGGGCTCCTTTGAGACATTGACTTTACTCTGATTTACAAATTTGTACAAAATATATTAATATCATTCAGTTAGGTAACATTTCTTTGTTTCTTTATCAAACAGATCTGTGGTCTCCATTTACGTTGAGTTCCACATGTTTTAAAATGATTAAATAACATTAACATTATTTTTAGCATTAAAGAATTCATGACGTAAAACTATAACAAAAGTGATTGTATTTTGTTTCGTATATCCCTATCTGTTGTATCAGCTGTGTGTGTATTCCTTTATTTGTATTAATTTGTTTATGTTTTCTTTTCAAGAGATCGTCTGACTCAATCATAAGGAAGAGTAAAATGGACGCCCATTCATCAAAACGGGACGCTAAGGTGACAATAACGGTATCTAAGCAAATTAAAAAAAGAGCGGACCTGGTAAGAACCCGCTATGGTAAGAAAAAAAACGATCCTATAGTGCCACCAAGATCCCCCGCAGATATAGTCTTGAGAGAAGAAGGCATATACTCGGTCTTTCCATTTACTTATGATGTGTACGAATGGACAGATGGCTGTTGGTCAATAGGTGGTTCTTTTGATTCTTGCAAACTACAAGAATTAAAAGAAACAATAACATCTGGACCAGATCCGAAATGGGATTTTCATTACACACAGAATTGTTTAGATGCATGGATTCGCACGGAAAAACGACACCCAATGCCGAAACCAGCTAAACAAGACTTAACTCCAGAAATCGTGTCTAACATTTTCAAAATAATGATGCAAATCAACCCAGATTGGACAGAAGTGTATAGAACAGCTCTGTTGAACATAACAGCAACTAGTAATGCAGAACATGTTGATCAATTAATGACTGAAACAGAGTTAACAGCCGCAGAAGTAGACGCTATTAAAACAGCCCAAAACAACATAAAAGACAAAACCGCCCTCGCTACACCTTGTGTATGGAGCCAACGTCAACTCGTTAGAGACCTAAACAGATGCTATTACTGCGAAAAGATTGGTCATCGGGAGAGGTATTGCAGAAAGAAACACAGTGACGAGGCCAAACCGTCGGCCCCGCCCATGGAACCAGTCCGCGCCCCCCACACCATGAAGAACCCGCTCCAACGCCAAGGTGAGTATAATCATTACTAGGACCCCTTGGAGAAGGAAACAACGATCCAGGCAACGCTTCTTCAACTGTCTTCCACCCCCACCGAAAATCCAAAATGCTCCGTGCAGGTAGGACAAAACCATTTAGAATTTCTTGTCGATTCTGGTGCTACAGTATCAGCTATTAACAAAACTGGTATTTTCAAGGTATTCTAAAGGAAACAACTAGTCCTTGTAACACACCCATATTGCCCCTCCCGAAGCCAGGGAGACCAGATGAATAGAGATTTGTACAAGATTTGAGAGCAGTCCACAATTGCGTTGTTCCTATCATACCCATAGTACCAGACACACATACAATACTGTCATCAATCCCTTCAGATTCCACACATTACACAGTAATTGATCTGTGCTCAGCGTTTTTCTCTATTCCAATACCATCTGACAGCCCTACCCATGGCTTTCATCCTGGTGATATGATCATGTTAAAGTCACTTAACCCAAATGTTCTCCTCCCAAGATGGCAAGGACCAATCCAGGTGTTACTGACCACGAGGACTGCAGTCAAACTCCAAGGAAAACCAGAATGGATCCATGCAAGCCGATGCCCGCCAGCACCTCCAGAAGAGGAAAGCACCAACGCCTCGGATGGACCACACCTCCGGAAGAGGAAAGCACCAACGCCTCGGATGGACCACCCCTACCCTGATCTGCATAATACTCCTGATGAGCCCAGAAGACCAATGCAACGCAACCACCAGTAACAACGACCGACTCCCGACCATAGCGGAACCCCAGCTAACCACATCATCACACAACCAGTTTACAAGCCCACTTGCTGCAATTCAAACCCACTTCAACACCACCAAGATCTTTGGAATCAGACCCCACTCTGTATCCTCAGAATTACCCTTGATGTCCGTAGCGCTATCCCCATGCGCTATGGCAGACGCTTTCTACTCCTACTACAAATCAGAATAGGCCCCTTACTCCAATGAAGAGATACCAAATGGAAAATGAGTGACCTAACATACCAAACATAATTTTTACTATTGTACATTTTACTTTTACTAATTTCTTTGAATTTGCAATTTTACTAATGTACATATGGATTACTTTACTAATGATTGATTTTTACTAATTTCTTTGAATTTTGTTCCTATTATTCTGTGTTTTAACTTGTTTTACCATCATTTGTAATCCTGTGCCATAATATATCACCTGTAATAAGTGTTGATCTTATGATCAAAAAGGGAGGAACTGTCGTGGAAATATCAATCATAACTATAAATATACAATCACATACAAATTATATTAACCTTGATTATATAATTATTACATTAGAAGGAACTGTATTCATTCTCCCTGTATCTTAAAACACATCCCTTCCTCCACTGGAGCCAGCCAGTCTGGTATTGAAATCAGGCCAATCTACTGACTTCTTTGTTGTGTAAACTGCTTACAGCCATGTCTTACAGACCTGCAGACATGTCCAATATCCACCTATTGTATTACAAATTTACTTGGCCTAAGGTCACTCCCACTCCCTACCCACAATGAAAACGTTTGACTATAAGAATCTTATTCACCTACTGTCTCGTCGAATGTGTTCTTGGTAACCTTTGGAGCCAGTACTTTTCCCATGATCATGCCTTAAGATTAAATCAAATATTTCGCTGTCCGACGTGTCCGTGAGAGAACTTTCTCTTCATCACCTACATATAGTAGTACCCTACACACACTAGTACCAGGGCTCTGCAGTGCGCCCATTTCACTCGCATTTGCGAGTGAATATTTCGGCGTGCGAACAAGAAAAACAAAACCGGAGCACGCGTGCGAGTGACTTCTCCTAATGCTAAGTAATACAGTAACCAAACTACTTTTTCATGTAAAAAGTAGAGTTACTCACAACAACTGGAAATATGGTGACGAAACATAGTTCCTTTTTCAATTCAACGTTTATTTTCCCAGGGACAGATTTGACATTTGGCAAGCGCGCCTGCGTGCTTGCGCAATAGTGCCTCCACAAGCCCTCATTCCACACCGTAAGAGACAGACGCCGGTAGCGTGAAGCTGTCTCTGCATATCAGACATGGCTTCTGCAGGCATTTTCCAAAGCCAGTCCTTACGACAAAATGCAAGCGGTGGAATGAGATAACAAACGCCGTCACCGTTTACCTGTGTAAGGACATGGTTCCCTTTCAAAATGTCGATAGAAAGGGCTTTAAAGAGATGGTCGAAACACTCGATCCCAGGCACGTGTTACCTGCCCGCACACACTTCAGCCAAATTGAGATGCCAAAACTATACGGCACGGTCTGCAAGCAAGTGGAGAAACAAATCCATTCTATTAAACATCAGTGTTTTTCAGAGATTTAAATAGATTTTTCATTAAAAAAATGTATGCAATTTTGCTACTTACCAGTATTTTACCTCTTCAGAAGCATTTATATCGAAATTAGAAGATACAATTAACATAAGTACCGTGATATAATACCGTTACCGTCTATGCCTCAAATTATACCGTGATATACATTTTGGTCCATACCGTACAGCCCTAATTTGAAGGAACTATCTTATGTTATATTCGAGGGAAGTCAATCTTTTTGGAGCAAAAACAACAGCTATTTGTTTGCTTGATTCAACTAACGTTAGCTACTGCTTTTTTGATGCGATATAATCTACAATAATATTGAATTTTTAGGACCGAGTCAACGCCGAGTAGGCCTACTGCACAAACGTAGACCTTGCATAAAGTTAGTAAATTCGAACAACATAGGGCTATTTAGATAAATAATCTGGCAATGGTGGTGTCCTAGGCTAATGCACCAACAGCAAATTTCTGTATAATATTGCGTTATTTCTGGAAGAAAGTGGTCCAATCCTTTGTCGCTTTTAACTCACTTTATTTGTTAAAGTAGGCATGTTTCGGTATGGTAACTATGAAGCTTAAGGGAGGGAATTGTATCTAACGCGTGTGAGGGATAATATCGTGAGCTTCAAGCCCCGGGCTTAAGCCCGGTTCTCTCCGTGGTTACCTATTGATCTCTGTCCTCTCCACTTGAATCACACGCTATTGCCCGTCAAGTGGGCGTGGCCTATGTGAAGTAGGCGTGGCCTATGTGACGTATTAGCCTCGGCTTCCTCACTTGTCTGAGGTGCTGCCTTCTGTGGATGGAGTAGCTATTGCAGCCTTCAGTAAGGTCCTGCTCCCCTTGTGGCTATGTACAGTATTTACGGCTTATATGTTTGGTCCTGCTTCCTAATGGCTATGTGGGGGCAGCTTATGTGCTTAAAATACGTAACAATAATAAAGGGCTACATTTTCCAAGTCTGTCATTTGAAATTTGTATTGTGTGCTACCACATCCGTAATGAATATTTACTCTAAATCCCGCCCAGGGTAGCTCAGAATTCGAGTAGACGTATATCCGAAAACTACGCATTGTGGAGATATAGTTAAAAAACTATGCATTGTGGAGCTTTAGTTAACAAACTATGATGAACTATGAACTAACTTTGATGAGCATGAACTCTGCGGGACAAGCGCAAGACGGCGAGAGTTACAACTGCTTTTGAATACAGTGGAGCCGTGAGTAAACCAAGCGCTGGTGATTCATGAATGGAGTGCTGGTGGTTCGAATAAAAACTAAAAACAAAAGGATCTCTCTGTCAAACAATGGAATAAATGCCTGCATTGTTGTTTGATAAAATGAAGAACTATGATGCCCATGCTTGTGGAAGTTTATTTGGCACGGGGAAACACGTTTTCTGCATAATGAAATCAATAAAAAGGAAACAATTGTTGAACGGATATTTGGATTGAAAAAATTAAGTAAATCAGTTCCTTAACGATAACTTCAATTAAACTTATAACCGAATAATCATGGACACGGATAGTGATAATCCTTACGTTGACGAGGAATTAAAGTCACTCAGTGCATCGCGGAGAGGAAAAACTTGGCGCATGCACGCGCAAAATGAACAAAATAAAGAGTCTACTGGTGCTTGGTGGAAATGTTGATACAATAGATGAAGACGATGCAACATTTAAAAGTTCTCTGAAGGAATTTGAGGAAATTCTTGCAAATGTTCAAAGGTCTGATGAAATAATGGAACATGAAAGAATGAACTGGTATGAGCCAAAGATGTCTATATTCAGGAATTTTCTGTGGAATGGGTGTGGAAATCTGGAAAAAAACCGACCCTCAATGGAATATTTTTTTAGGTCCCACAGAGACAGCCAATAAACACGCACGTGTATGGGCTGCATTAAGGACACGGTAGCCTCCCAGCACAACAAAAGATCTATATTTACCATATAGACTGGCATCCAGCCCTCTGTGCACTCCACGCTCCCTAGCCAACCCTTCACACTTAACCCTGTCTCCACCGTAACATAGTGTGCAGGCATGGAGTGATGGCAGCGGTGCTGCTTTACGCACTCATAACAAACTTTTTGGGAGCCAAACATCTGCATGAACTGGACTACCTAACTTCGACAAGTAGTCATACATCACAAAAACAGTTTGGATTTGGCCACCTCGCATTGTTTACCACCTTTATCCGCCCTGGCATGGGAATGCAGCAGGGCTCAGACAAACAATTCACCAACACGAATCAAAGAGGGGAAGGACTCCTCATAACTTTCTGTCTGCTCTTAGCTGGTGATGTTCATCAATGCCCTGGCCCAATGTTCCACACTGAGCTTGCAACCAAATCACCAAAACCTGACATGGCTACGACCAGTCAGTCACCTGGCTTATAGATACAAACTGCTGTTAACATTGTACAAAAGAGTTTGGATCACCCACCTAGTTGCCGTGCTTGTTCCTCGGATGGTTCGGGCGGTATATCGACTACAATCACCACTCGGGCGGGATCGCGGGGGATGTCTGGCATGGAGGAAGCGGAAGAGCCACGATCGCTGAAATGGTGTACATCCTCGATAATCTCTGTGGAAGTCGCATGGCAGCAAATCCACCACACGGACGACTCTGTCTCCTCCGACAAGGCCGGAGGGGTCTCCTCGTCAAGGGTGATGATTGCCCAGTCCTCGTGCAGTGCTCAACCAGCTGACCTCTGTCCACCGAACTCCGATCTTCCCGTCAACGCTTTCAATGGTCCAGGTCAGCAAGGGCCAATCAAGAATCCTCGTAGAACAGGAGTCAGCGACACTCAACGGAGAGGCGCAGGACTAAATCCAGCAACTATAAAGCTGCATAAATTCAACCTTTTTCAAACAGTGAACAATGCCAAAGTTCTGTGGTACCCTCAAGCAAAACCCAGTGGGCTAATGGGCGGTCACCTGAATATCTGCGGTTTTATTTCTAAAAGTGATGAGATAAAACATATTATTGTGGACTCTAACTTGGACTTCCTATGCTTGGTTGAATAAAAAAAAAAAACTCACCATCCGCAGCCCTACATATTCCTGGCTATAATGCTTTTAGTAAAGATAGAAAGGTTGGCAAAGGTGGGGGGTTACTATTATACATCAAAGACCATATATCATGTAAAGAGGTTCAATGCTCAGTTAACAATGATCTTGAGCATATTTGCCTTAACATTAGCCTTGAACCACAAATGTCCTTCTCTCTCATTGGAGTGTATAGACCTCCATTTGCAAAAGCTATTTTCTTTGACAAATTAGAAACTGTTCTAAAGGAATGCAGGTCAGGGCAGGAAATACTAGGAATGGGGGACTTCAATGTTAATTGTGGGGACAAAGGCACCAGTAAAGCACTGCAGCGGGTCTAAAATAAATTTGATTTCACACAACTAATTAAAGGGCCCACTAAAATAACATCGTCCTCACAAACTCAAATTGACTTGATATTTACCAACAAACATGAAAGGGTGACAAAATCCTTTAATATGGTCACTGGTCTGTCTGACTATAACCTCACTCTTGTAGCCAGAAAGCTCACTAAATCCTGCTTTCATTTAAAACCTAACACCAAATCTAGCCAGTTAAGAATACCCAAGTGTGATGTTGATGAATTTGACAGGGAAATCAAAAATACTAACTGGGACCAAATCATAGCTGGTGTACATGTGGATAATGAGACAAATGTCCTCATGTCCACAATCCAAAACATAACAAAGATATTCCTCAAGAAAAACACATCTAAAGGGAATAGTAGATATACCCTCCCCTGGATCTCTAGTGACATAAGGAGATTAATGAAGGAGAGAGATAATGCTTAAAACACTCTCTCAAGTCCAACTAATTGACTGACAGGCATATATGTGTGTCCTTGAGCAATAGAGTAATAAAGGAAATTAGGGCAGCTAAATCTAACTTTTTGCTAAATCTAACTTTGTTGACCTCATACGGGATGTTAAGGGTAATCATGAACAAATCTTTCATTGGCTGCATAAACTAACAGGGAAAGGACAACTCTAGAGTCACACCTCTTAAACTGGCTGCACGAATGGACAGAATGATTCAATCAAAGATGCAGATTGACCTCCAAGAGTCTAACTTTTGGACTGACAGCCAGAACATTCTGAAATATATCCGAAACAGCACCAGAAGGTATCACACTTTCGTGGCAAACAGAACAGCAGTCATTCAAAACATGTCAAAAGTAAACCAGTGGAGGTTTTTAAACTCTAAACAAAACCCTGCTGATGATGCATCATGAGGACTGAGCATTGAACCATTCCTGACTCCAAAAAGTTGGCTTCAGGGTCCAGAGTTTCTGAAAAAAACTGAAACACAATGGCCTGGAATGCCAAAAGAACCGGGCTTCATCCTCCGCAATGACCTGGAAGTAAGGAAGGAAGTTACTGTTACCAGCATTGTTGCAAGTCAGACAGAAAAAACTCCAACTTGTATGCTCATTGAGTACCATTCATCCTGGAACAGCCTAAAAAGAGCCGTAGGTTGGATGATGAAGTTAAAAAAATGATCTTTCAGATGGCACGGAAAAGGAAAGGCATTTGTATTCATATCTGGCATATCGTTTTCACCTCAAAATACCAACTTCCGTTTCTTATGGTAAAGCTGGCGATGTCCTGGCAGATCCTTCATTAGGTTACTAAGTTGCTAGAGAATGTTGTCCTTGCCCGCCAGCCAGTCGTAGTGACGTCACGTGCAAAGCATGAATTCCAAGACTTGAGCTAACAGCAGCCACTCTGGCTGTAAGAATGGATAGGATGTTACGCTAGAGCTTCAGCAGAACCTTAGACAGTCAATCTTTTGGACCGACAGTCAGTCTGTACTGAAATACATCTGCAATCAGCCCAAAAGATTCCACACCTTTGTGGTCAATAGAATTGCTGTGATGCAGGACTTTTCAAATGAGACACAGTGGAGGTATTTGGACTCCAAGCAGAATCCTGCAGATGATGCTTAAAGGGGCTTAAACATCGAGCCTTTCCTGAAGTCTAAAAGATGGATACATGGACAAGACTTTCTTCAAAAGGAGGAATGTCAATGGCCAAAGAACCCTGACACATCACCAAAAATGCTCCTTCCTCCTGAAGAAAAAAGGGATGTGATTGTCAACACAGTGACTATAGAGGAAAAGAGCCCCACCAGTAAACTGATTGAATACTACTGAGATTGGAGCCACCTGAAAAAGGCTGTTGCCAGGATACTGAAGTGGAAAAGTTGGCTCCTGGAGATCACCCAAAAGAGGAAGATGGCAAATACAGGCAGTAGAGGAAAATTTAAGGAACGTGCTGCAAACCTGAAGGTCTTACTGAGCACTAATGTGACTGTCGAGGATACGGACAATGCTGAAAGAGCCATATTGGCATTTGAACAACAGCAACACCTTGAACAGGATATTGCCCTGCTTGAAAGAGGAAAACAATGCAGGAAAAATAATCCTATTTTGAAAATGGACCCAATCATGGACAAAGGCATCCTCAGAGTGGGAGGAAGATTGAACAGATCAGCAATGCCTGTATGCAACAACAATCCCATAATCATACCTAACCCAGCATCCGGCGCTCACCATGGAGGTGTATGGGAAAGACTCACTAAGTCCTTGAAAAATATACTGTGGTCTGTGGTGAAAGAACAAGGTCTCGATGACGAGGCTCTTCAAACGGCCTTATGTGAGGTAGAGGCAATAATGAACGACAGACCCATCACAACAATAACAAACGACTTGAATGATGTGGAACGTCTAACACCTAACCATCTGCTGCTCCGTAAAACTAATCCTGTCATGCCTGTCAGACTGTGCGAAAGAGAAGATCTGTACACGAGAAGGAGGTGGAGACAAGTAAAATATCTAGCCAACCTTTTCTGGAAGAGATGGGTCAGAGAATACCTCTCCATCATGCAAGAAAGAACTAAGTTGAATAACGTTCCGAAAAACCTGAGACATTGTTGTCATCGTGGATGACTGCTCCGAGAAACTCCTGGCTTCTAGGACTGATTCTTAAGACCCTGCCAGGAAATAAAGGACTGGGGTCTCATTTATAAAACTGTGCGTGGGATCGTTACTAAAAGTGTACGCACGCCCAAAAGCAAGGTTTTGCGTGCGCCAAAAAATATTCAGATTTATAAAACCCTGCGTACGCACACCTCTAAACAATATTTGCTTTATAAATATAGAGTGTCTACAAGTGTGCGCAGCTTCACGTTCTGCCCTGTACACTCCCCTTTTTAACCATAAATGGTCAATGCAAACGACCTCATGAATGCGATCTGCATATAAAACAGACTCAGATGCAATATTTTTATGTAGGTACCAATAAATCGTTATGGTCCCTGAAGACCCTCTCCCTCCGAATCCTGCCAGCATGGTCCTCCGGCAGTGCCAGCAGCAGACCTGCAAACTCCTTAGAGTAAAAAACGTGACAGTGTCGGGGGGGGGGGAAATCAACGGTCCAAGGACTGATCGGTGTTTCGAGATATACGGCTACTCGAATTCTGAGCTACCCTGGGCGGGATTTAGCATGAATATTCATTACGGAGGTTGTAGAACACAATACAATGGAAAGATTTCTACTGACAGACTTCGATGAAAAATGTAATTTTCCTAGGACAACACCCTTACCAGATTATTTATCTAAATAGCCCTATGTTGTTAGAATTTACTAACTATATGCAAGGTCTACATTCGTGCAGTACTCTGCGTTGACTTGGTCCTAAAAATACAATATTATTGTAAATTATATCACATCAAAAAAGAGGTAGCTAATGTTATTTGAATCAAGCAAACAAATAGCTGTTGTTCTTGCTCCAAAAAGCTTGACTTACCTCGAATTTAACACAAGATAGTTCCTTCAAATTAGGGCTGTACGGTATGGACTAAAATGTATATCACGGTATGACGGTAGAGGTATTATATCACGGTATGTTAATTTTATCTTCTAGTTTTGATACAAATGCCTCTGAAGGGGTAAAATACTGAAAAGGCAGCAAAACTGCATGCAATTTCTTTTCTCAAGTTACTTCCATCTCTGAAAAACACAAATGTTTAATAGCATGGATTAGTTTCTCCACTTGCTTGCGGACCTTGCCGTATAGTTTTGGCATCTCAATTTGACTGAAGTGTGTGCGGGCATGTAACGCGTACCTGGGATCGAGTGTTTTGACCATCTCTTTAAAGCCCTTTCTATCGACATTTTGAAAGGGAACCATGTCCTTAGACAGGTAAACAGTGACAGCGTTTGTTATCTCGTTCCACCACTGGCATTTTGACGTAAGGACTGGCTTTCAAAATGCCTGCGGAAGCCATGTCTGATTGCAGAGACAGATTCACACTACCAGCGTCTGTCTCGTACGGTGTGGAATGAGAGCTTGTGAAGGGACCATTGCGCAAGGAGCGCTTGCTGCGCGCCTGCGTGCTTGCGCAATAGCATACTGCCTGAGAAGGCAGTAGCGCTGTCAAATCTGTCCCTGGGAAAAGTAACGTGGCGCCGAATTGAAAAAGGAACCATGTTTCATTACCATATTTTCAGTAGTTGGGCGTAACTTTACTTTTTACATGAACATTTTCAAACTGGTGTGCCTTCTATACCGTTTATACCGTAGGCCTACACCCCATCTTCAAATTGACGTTAAGAGTTTCCATCAGACTCGCGTGGTAGCCAGGTGTCTCATCCAAAGGCGAGCTCAGTTGGCGCTGTGTGCTTCAAGATTCTGAAGCAAGTGCTGAGATTCCGATTGGCCCAGAGAAATGTCAATTATAACAATTATCCAATAATGTTTCACCCACCCCCCCTCCCCTAAAATAACTCTGGTTCTACGCGATTCACGTGAATTACCCAATTGACCAAGAAAACGGCGATTATCGCCGAAAAGCGACAAGTTTGCAGGTGTGCAGCAGTGCCATGGTGCAGCATTACGCACAGGGCTCACTGCGGTATTGATAGGGTTACGGTAATAAGACTGACCAAGAACACCTTGGATAATCAGTTTGTAATCATCCACGTAAAATGTTCCTTTTTAATGCCTGATTTGTCATGAAAAGCATCAAGAGGAATGGACAATAATATAACGATTGTGATGAGGAGTATGTGGCTTGGTTTTCCACACTTGGGATTTAATTGACATTTGATTATGTGTTTACAGTGTCACATAAAAATATTATGTTATTGACACGTATGGAGTGACGGGATTAAATATAGAGAATGATGATTTTGAATTTCATTTAGATTCTAAGGAGATGTTTCTGGAGTTATAACTGAGAAATAACGCAGTTGACTTAAATTATTCGGATTACATAGATTTAACGCATGACACGGGTTGAAATTAAACTTATGAAGGGCGATGATAAAACATAATCGTTCTTCTCACTCTACATTTCTTCAGTCTGACTTCAGTTCACCACCACACCGTCTGTGTCGCCAATTCTCCTTTTCCTCCAAACCATGCATACGCATGGGTCAGAGTTTGCTTAGGGCTGCGCACATTCACCCGTCAAGTTAGTTTTTTATAGATCACAACCTTGGCGTGGAAAGTCACGTACGCCAATTTCAGCCCCGTTTTGTGCGTACGCAACGGTTATAAATGAGACCCCTGGGGCCTGTACCACAAAGCTTGCTTAGAGGGTAAGCGAGGTATGTTGAGCTCAAAGCCTGGGTTAGTTGTACCACGAAAGTCGATCTCTTTTAGCGTCGCTGTATCACCATGGTGACTTATGCTCGCAACCAAACCTGGTCGGGAGCAGGTTTTCGGCTTAGTCTAGTCGGAGATCAGCTACTTAAATAGGCGTGCGCAGCTTCCTAGCCCCTACTCTGACAGAGGCGTCACCATTTGTGGGTGTTCCCGTGGACCTCGGCGCACTTCTCTTACAGGCGTCTCTCCGGAGACAGAGGGTTTTACGGGACAGAACCGATCCCTTGGCATTGTCTGACGATATTCAGATTTCAGACTTTATTGTCATTGTGTAAACAACGAAATTGGGGTTCTTCATGAGAGATACAGATTCTCATCAGAGGGTGTTCGTTATTTGATCGTCCTTGTTGGACCTTTTGTAGACAATGCTTACTGTTGCGCATTGTGTCTCCGTGACAGAGTGCTAGAGTGGAGGTAGCGCGTCAGTCTTGAATTTCTGCGCGGGGGGTTCGACTCCCAAGTGACGCAAATTTATGTGAAGCTTAAAAAGTCCCAATTCTCATGCATATGGAATACTTATTCACTAAAGCTTATGGAATTATATTTTTGTGCTAATTTCGAACTTGAACCCATATTTTCAAGGCCGTGCTGGCACCACATCTATGGGGGTAAAATGCATAATGATAGACAGGCGAATTTGAACCCTGGTCGCTGGCGTTCGGGTCTTATACTGATCCACTACGCTACAGCCCGCTACCTCTCAGCGGTTGAAAACATGCAATACATTTCTTACATAAGGTGTATTTAAAGTGAATTCCCTAAATGATAGAATAAGGCAGGATGGACGTTGCTTATGCATTTTTAAATCATCATCATTCTATTTGGATTAATGGCGAACAATTCTGCATTTGGCATAGTTGTTTTATAGACTATATGCAGAATCTTTTCACTTATACGCATATAGACTGCTTGATCTATCGTAAAGGTGAGGAAAATGACGCAAAAAACGCCCCTTTCAAGTGAACGCGCACTGAACCTAAAGCGGAAAACCTGGTTCGACTAATTGAATCTAAAGTGAGCGTCGTGGTACCGTTTAACTCTAATTGCGAGTTGCGGCTCTGTCGAGCCAGGTTTTCTGCTAGGATTTCCACTATGTTCAGCGAGCTACGTGGTACAGGCCCCAGGTCTGTAGTGTCCTAGTCAAAACAAAAACAAGTGTCTTACAAAAACCTGTCAACAAACTCTGTCTGCTCCTGGAAGCAGGAGAATAACAGAAGAATAAACTGTTGAATGAACTCCGAACTTCATGTATGGACTGAAAAAAAAATTTGTAATGACTGATTATGTCTTAATATAGGCTCTATTAATTTTGTTGATGTTATTGCTATATTATGAGCAATTAGGGGCTGGAGAGTTAGAGACATATTTTATGTTAGTTTAAAATCTATTTCATTTCAATTTTTCGATTGATGAATTCCTATTTGATTTAAGTAATGTTTATGTTTTATTCTTACTTATCTAAATGTTAGATTTATGTTGCATTATTTGGAGGTATAGCCTAATGAGAGCCAGCCAGCAGAGAGGGGGGGTCGCCAAGCCAGGTTAAGAATTAGGAACGGGGGCATTGAGAGGGTGGTGCAGGGGGAATCAACCAGAGGGGAACCCTCAGGGCCTTCTACGCCTTAAAAAATTCTGCACCAAAAAAATATGACTATTATATAATATATGTATATATTAAAAGAAAATTGAACTAATTTAATTTAATACAATACATTAAATACATTTTCTCTCATCTATGTTCTAAAGTTAAGTTTACTGTCAAGTTCACATCACAAATGAAAGGGTTACTGTCCAGAAACATGTTATCCAATCAGAATAGTCTGTCACTATCGAAGCCCGGTTAGCTTGCTCATTAATTGGTTAGGACTTCACAAATCTCGGGGAAGGCCAAGCAATGTGTTTTGATTTGGAGAGTGATGGTAAAATTGACCAATCACGGTTTGATTTTCAGTGGGTGGGACAAAAAAAAAAGATTGTAGGCCTTCGTGAAGTCCGAACAGCGGGGGGGGGCAGAGTGGTGAGAGCGATGGCGGAAGACGAGAGCAACATGTGTCTAGCTTGATACCATCGCCTTTTTCAAGGCGGCCTTTCACAGAAAAAATTTAATTAATAAAAAACGTAAGACCAACTCCAGAACTGGAATTAAAAGAAAAGGTTAAGACAGTGGAAAGGCATTTCAAAACCGAAAATTATCGGAGATATCAATGGATGAGAGGCTGTAAGAAGGAGTCTGGAGTTGTCTACTTTTTACAACTGACAAGACATCCACTTGGGTCAGCGGCAGATTTGTCAGCCTTACAAATCTGACAAAGTCAGCCCACCGACATCAAGATTCTGCGGCACACCTGCAAGAGACACTCCGCCTCTTACCTTGACATTCAGTTTCTCACAAACACACACCTGGCCTTATATTACCTGGGCAGTGCAAAACCCGCATACAGACCCCTACAGGCTAAATGCAAGAAATACATGCACTTGTGACCTCATTTTATGTTTCCAGATTTGTCATTAGAGTATTTCTTGTTGCGGAGAATGTTATTGATGTTATGGTCTATTTGTTTAGGCTACATCCTTTTCATCATTAATTAAAGGCTTGCAGTATTTAAACGCTTTCAATTCAGCGTACTGTGTCTTTTTTTTCCCGCGATGATTTCTTTTCTCAGCAATTAGGGCTGACGTGAAGGCCCGGCTGTAGTGCTCACGGTTCGCCACTGGAATCAACACTGTTTTAGACCTCACGCACACGCTCATGTATCTCACGCTCACGAAAAAGCCAAATGAAATGTTCCGTGGAAAAAAAAGGAGAATAAATCAACGTAAACGAAGAAGCAAGACTTTGTGTTTGGTTGAACAGAGACGTGCGAGTCCAAAAGCGATCCCCTTGTAAAGTGGATGGTTCAAAACTAAAGCAACAACAGATGGTATTCTAAGGCCCCGTTTACACAAGGACGCTTGCGGGTAAAAAGGACAAAATATTTTATCGGAAGTGCCTTTCGTTTAGACGATGACAGCGTTTTTGGGGCATGAAAACGCATAAATCTGAAACCACCCTCCAGAGTGGAAAAGTTGAATACGCTCCGCCGTAGCGTTTCCGTCTACACTGCCAAGATGCAAAACACTGAGATCTGCTCACGTCGCGTACGCGTTCACGTCACATACATGTGCCAGTACAAGGAAATAAACAAACATGTCAGATTATTTCCATGCGTCGGACCTTCAAGCTGCTCTGGCAGCTCTAACAAGCGTACAGGAGTCTTTCTACGAAATGTACAGGATATGTACAGATAGTATTACTGAACAGATAAGTATCTTTTTGGTTTTTGCGGCACGGATAAGGGCCCTTACATAGTCGACGCAACGCTACGCTTACGCGTCCAAAAGGCTACGCGACGCGACGCTTCGGCCGCCATTAAGCGTCGAAGCGTAGCAAAACGCGTCCTCCAAATTTTTGATACGCGACGCGCCGATCCATGCAATACCAAGCGTTGTCGGTGGGGGCGATACTGCAAATATTTTACATTATTACTACTATAGGTTATATTTACAGAAGAACATATGAGAGGATGCGGGAACGTGATAAGAATGACTTGACGTCTCTTTTACTAATTATCTGTGCCAATTTATGCGAACCCTTCCACAGGGTCAAAATGCTATTTTGATGCGCGACATCAGACAGCTGATGCGGGATTGTGAGCCATTTTAATGATCTTCTTGTCACCCGATATTCGTTCTATTGCTGGCCTTATTTGTTTTAGAATTAGCCTATTTGAATTAATTACGTAATGTTTTGTGTTCACGTTCTATGTGAAACATAAATGTTCATGTTCTGTGTGAAACATAAGTTCAGTAGCCTCTTTGAGTGAATGAAATTTGAAAGCGTGAGTGTGTAGTGAATAAAAAATGTGTGCGTGTATGGTGGGACTATTTTCTGTATTTGATAAATAAACCCCTTTTCTCTAATAATGTTGCCTACCATATAATTTCTGTGGACATTATGCGCTATAGCTTAAAGCCTTTGGCTATAGGCCTACACTTAAATAATTCAATCATCTGTCAAGGCAATAGTATAAACATTTTATATGGATATGAATTAATGAGTTTGACGTAAACCAAATTAGGTAACTTGTGTAACATGATAACTAATGAATAAAAAGTCATGCTTCCAAGTGACCAATGTGTATACATTTATTGGTCAGTGCGCATACCCAATCGTAGCACATTGTACTGGTGGGGAAACACGCCAGCATCTGACAAAAAGTAATCTGCCAGCTGCTCCCTGACAAGGGCCGGTTTTGGTGAGTCGGGAAGATATCGGATGACTCGCGAAAGGAGATCATCAAACTTTGGCGCCGACATCCGAAAATACTGGAAATGCCTCTCCTCGTCCATGCTTCGCATTGGAAGCACCAGAGAAACAAATTCCCCATCCTGATCTCGTGTGGTATTTAAAGGGCGCACATACCACCGCCTATCTCTGCGCTTCATCCCTCTTCTTCCGTAGCCACTTTGATCGGAACGTCACCTGGAACGTCCCCCCGCGAAAACACCGTGACTCTGCTGCCACCCATGGCGTGAGTGGTGTATTGCATGTCATGCATTGCCCGCGACGTTCGCGTATGCTGTGTAGACTATGAAAGGAAGCGCGACGCTCGCGTCAAGGCTGGTTAAAGGCGGCTGCATGCTTCAGCGTTGGTGTTACGTTGTTGCGCAAAATTTACTCAAAGCAATTTATGCTCCCTTTTAGGTTGCGCGTGTTGCGCGTGTTGCCAAGCAATTTACCGCCAGAACAGTAGGTGGAGTAATATGTGGAGGAAAGTTTTTCGTTGAAGACGACCTCGAGAATGACGTCTTTGTCTGTGGGAGTCGTTGGTTTGTTTATGTGCCAGATCGTGTTCTCCCCATACACAGTGAATGATGGCAACAGACAGAGGAACAGGGGTGATGAAGTTGTTGATCATTGGGGTTGTATAAATGTGCATATCTCTCTACATTTTAAAACGACATAATGTGTTGGCAGCAAAGTTAACTTCACTTCAGGTTAATGCTTTTGTATATGAGCCTGCCGGGTGATACTCCAGACTGGAAGTAGTAACCAGACCAGCAAACCAATCACAGCCTTGCAGGCTGGGCGGCTCGCGTAGAAGCTTACGTAAAAAATGACGCAAGTCTAGAAAAATCACCCGACGCACGCAAGACGTGAGAAGTCGCGCAAGGGGGGCGCAAGGGCGCGCAAGGGCCTCTTGCGCTTGCGCTTACGCTTACGTAACCGAGCATAAACCAGCCTTTATGCTCGGTTACGTAAGCGTAAGTGCAAGCGCAAGAGGCCCTTGCGCGCCCTTGCGCCCCCCTTGCGCGACTTCTCACGTCTTGCGTGCGTCGGGCGATTTTTCTAGACTTGCGTCATTTTTTACGTAAGCTTTTACGCGAGCCGCCCAGCCTGCAAGGCTGTGATTGGTTTGCTGGTCTGGTTACTACTTCCTGTCTGGAGTATCACCCGGCAGGCTCATATACAAAAGCATTAACCTGAAGTGAAGTTAACTTTGCTGCCAACACATTATGTCGTTTTAAAATGTAGAGAGATATGCACATTTATACAACCCCAATGATCAACAACTTCATCACCCCTGTTCCTCTGTCTGTTGCCATCATTCACTGTGTATGGGGAGAACACGATCTGGCACATAAACAAACCAACGACTCCCACAGACAAAGACGTCATTCTCGAGGTCGTCTTCAACGAAAAACTTTCCTCCACATATTACTCCACCTACTGTTCTGGCGGTAAGTTGCTTGGCAACACGCGCAACACGCGCAACCTAAAAGGGAGCATGAATTGCTTTGAGTAAATTTTGCGCAACTACGTAACACCAACGCTGAAGCATGCAGCCGCCTTCACTCACGTCGTTTACGCGCGTCGCTCGCGTCGACTATGTAAGGGCCCTAAGAGAAGAAGGACGATTCTACGCATGCGCTCAGACATGGCGGTGTTGTGTGATATTCTATCACAGCACTACCTAGCCGCCTGGCATGCATACCCAATCGATTCCACACACTTTTGCGTCACCGTATGCACGCAGATTTCCTCCCGTAAACGCTTGTCTAAACGCGGAATAAAAAGTGAAGACGCAACGCCACTTTTGCGTCTTCTGTTCAGACCGTCATCGTGTAAACGTAGCCTAAGAATTGGAAGAAGAACCAGTAAAATGGCTATGCCCCTTGAGGTTAAACACCCAATAATCCTTCCTAAACATTCTCATGTTTCAAAGTTAATACTTACCAGTATTCACCTACATGTTGGTCATTCAGGAAGAGGACACATGCTTTCTAAGCTCCATCAGCAGTATTGGCTGTCAGGTGCAAACTCTTTGGCAAGAAGGATCATTAAAGACTGCGTTTTTTGTAGACCACTACAGGCCATAGCAGGAGACCAGGAAAAGACTGATCTCCCACTTGATCGAATAACACCAGATCTTCCAACCTTCACCCATGTAGGTGTGGAATATTTTGGACCTATTTAGGTGAAACGTGCCCGTGCTCATGTCAAGAGATGGGGAGTAATCTTTACTTGCCTGGTAACCCGAGCTGTAAATCTGGAGGTGGCCAGTTTCCTAAACACAGACGCATGCATTAATGCTATCCGTCGGTTCATCTGTCATCGAGGATCAATAAAAAGTATCCGGTCAGATCGAGGCACTAACTTTATTGGAACACAAAAGGAGCAGGCGGAGTCCATGAAATTACTGGACAATGACAAAGAGCATTACTCAAAGAAGGTATTGACTGGACATTCAACCCTCCCTCAGGACCTCACCACGGCGGAGTGTGGGAGAGACTCATTCGATTGGTCAAAAAGATTCTGTACTCCATCTTAAAGGACAAATCCGGTGAAAAATGGATCTGGGAGATGTTTGGTATGATCACCAGTTGGGATGTTCATTTGGGAGCAAAAAGGCGCTGTATACGTATTCTTAAAATGGTTGTTTTTAGCCGATTCTACCAAAACGCTATTTTAAACCACTTAAAAGGCTAGAAGTAGCCCGACACTTCTTTGGTATTATAATAAGGGTCTTAACATATAAATCGAGGCATTGATAACTTTGTAAGTATACCGATTGTTTATTAAAAAGGACATTTTATGCCCACAATACCATCAGTAGTTCACCCGTCGACGCCATCTTGCTGACCTGACACACCCACTACTGATATTGCTGGATTTACAAATAATGGACTAAAGTATACAATTTGCATTGGACAGATGTCCTACATTTGGTTATAATGGCTCCATAAGGTATAATAATTTGAGTAATTGCTCTGTAATAAGCAATTAGGGGCTGGTATGTTAGGGCCATTTTCGGTTTGATGTGTTTCATTTATTTATTAATATTCATGTTGGTTTTGGCTTGGTTATTTGAGTTAATTGTTTGTTTTATCTGTTTTCATTTAGTAAAAGCATATTTTGCATTTGACATGCCGGGGATGCCGTATTTGGGTTAATGAAGCGCATCTGTGTGTATTTAGGAGAGGAGCCAAAGGTGAATAGGTAGACGGGAAGCAGTACAGTTTTATAACTGCTCAGTGACAGCTCTTTTGATGCATGTCAGAAAAGGTTTATGTTGATCCTTCATGTTTGTTTTTGCATTCTGTGAAATAAATACAGCAAAGCTGAATAATCAAAGGAGCAAGCGTGTCTAAAAGCCACAATCCCGAAAGAACGTGCATATTTTCGATTAACAGCAAAATAAGTCACGACAGTGTGTGTGGCCCCTTTTTTTGAAATTTGTTTCTATGCTCTAATGTTGATTAGGATCAGCTGTGACCACTCCCTGTTATCAATCACACTTGAACCATCGGGTCACTTTGACTTGAACTAGAGAAGGATGATTTTAAAAAGCGATTGATTTTTATTTATATCTGACCTTCCTGCCATCCGCTCGGCCATGGTGGAGCAAGTGGGCAGCTCGGAGAGGCGTCTCAAGGTGGTCCAATCAGAGGTCTTCCAGGTCATGACCCCTTTAATCACTTCCTGCCATTGGTTCAGCAAGTAAGAGACACGCTGTGTAATCTTTAAAACTCACCGATGTAATATATATATTATATTTTTTTAGTATCTATTTCAATTTGTTTGGTTTACATTATAAAAACAAACAGAAAAATACATTCATACACTCTAGTAACAAAGACATTCATGTCCCTTGTACTCAATGTAGTATCATTTATTGTATCGCTTTTTACTGTTTATGCTACACTCTATGCTAATATGTTTATGAGGCATAAAATCAGGTTCACAAAGTCTGCACTGTTGAGGAAATTTCTAAAATAAAGTACCTTTAGGTCTAGATAGTTTTTCTTGCTCCTGTTGTCAGTAAACCTGCATGAATACAGTAGCAAAACATTATATATATATAATATATCACAATACATACATTCAATTGGCAGATTGTTGCCCTTAATCTATATCCACCTAACTAGCATATTAAATAAATGTTCTGTAAATTAGCTTTCACATACTACACAGGAACGGCCACTTACAAACAAGATAGAAAAAATATTGTGCTTTCAGTCCAATATTATGCAACATTAAAGCGATTTACTTATAATATAAATATGCTATAGAAATATAGAAATATTATCTAATGCTTACTTTACTTTTGTACTTTTACTTCAGTAACATTTTCAATGCAAGACTGCTAGTTGTAACCAAGTATTTGTACAGTGTATTCCTTCTGTTATTCCGGCAAAAATATTCTGCATGAAAACCCATAAAGTAAGCCCTCCGGGACATTTTTTTCGTTGATAATTGAGTATAGAGCTTGCCCAAAGTTGCCCGCAGCAATGTAACAGCCCAAATGGCTTCCATGTTATTGGTTAGAGCAGGGGTCACCAACCTTTTTGAACCTGAGAGCTACTTCATGGGCACTGAGTTATACGAAAGGCACCCAGTTCTATACACTCTTCTGAAATAACAAATTTGCTCAGTTTGCCTTTAGTTATATATTAGTATTAATGATTAATGATACTCTATCTATGTGAAGACATGTTAATTAATTAAGTCATGTTAATGATTTCTCACAATAATTATCAACAATGACTTAAAAAAGGTGGGAAAGAGTTGTTCAAGAATGAGTAGTGCTATTTTTAGAACAGGCCTGCGGGCGCCTCATGTGGTCCTTGCGGGCGCCATGGTGACCCCTGGGTTAGAGCATGGTGTCTTAACGGGGCGGTACCGCCCCCTGGGGGGCGTTCGCACAACATAGGGGGGGAGCTGGGAACGTGATTATTGTTTTCATTCATTGTATTTTTTGGGTGAAAAAATAGGCTACCTGAAATAAATAGCCTATTTTCATTTATTGGTTTCTAACCCCTCTACCGTCTCAGCAAATTTTTTACTGTCTATGCGCAGTGTAACAGTGGTCATACAGGCAGCGCGGTCCGGTCCTACACACGCCCGACTCCGCGCTCACAGTGCCCGCGGTTCCCGGGCCATTCATTCATTCGTTCACGGGGCACGGCGGGAATCGCGGTAGTGCCCGGGCTGCGGTCACGGTGAATGAATGTTCAATCCTCTCTCTCTCTCTCTCTCTCTCTCTCTCTCTCTCTCTCTCTCTCTCTCTCTCTCTCTCTCTCTCTCTCTCTCTCTCTCTCTCTCTCTCTCTCTCTCCTGTGAAGGACAATGCATGTCATGAATATTCTTCAATATTTATTTATATATTTTTCACTAAAACCGAATCAGAGGGCATTCATTACTATAAGTGACCACCGCAAAAGCCAAGAAAAAATGCATGACACCTTTAAGCAATATAACAAAAGTGTAATTGGCAGAGGTGGGGGTAAGTCACTCATGTGCAAGTCACAAGCAAGTCTCAAGTCATAACCTTCAAGTCTCAAGCAAGTCCCAAGTCACTGTGGTGAGAAACAAGCAAGTCACAAGTCAAGTCATTGCTCAGGTCAAGCAAGTCACAAGTCAAGTCATCCAAAAATCTGATGATCTAACCCAGTTTCCACATTTAAAAATCGGTAAAGAGAGTGGTTCATAAGTTGAGTTTTATTTCAACATTAACAATAACAATGTCTTAAGCTTAACAATATCTCAAACTATTCAAAACATTCCAAAACCATTATGTGAATAGTTTGAAAATGTTTATATGATCATTACCTCCAACCTATGAACAAAATCAAATCGAATCTCTAGTCAATCACTCAATCTCCCTAGATGTTGTAGAATATTATTTGCAACACATGGCATCAGACATGAAAAAAAAGAATATTTCAAAAGTAATATCACATACACATACTGTAGGAAGGGGAAATAGTAATACACAAGCCTGAAAGCTGGTATTATTCTTGCTGCCTCGCAACATACATCGACTTACAATGCATTGCATTAGCAAAAAAAAATATTTGACAGTACTTTGTCACTGAGTTGTGAATGATTGGGTCACATTATCACCGCACCATGGATGAACACACGTTCAACAGGTGCACTTGATGCAGGGACTGCCATAACTCTTACCAGGACCTTGAACAAAGAGGGGAGGGTGCGCCTGTTCATGACCCAAAACTGAGGGCAGCTCCGTCCATCACAAATGTCCAGGTAGTGGTTCAACTGAATTTGGGGACTGGAACATGAACCCTCTGGAACATGAACGCGGTATGCTGAGCCCAGTCTGACGCTCTGGCTCTGACGGTGTAATTTTACTTGACAATTACTTGAAATCCTTATCATAACCCACTTACAGCCACTGATTTAGAAGTAGCCTACTGAGATGAAAATTAAACGAGTCAATCATCTGTGGAACGGGCAGGGCTCGAAAATCTCCAGCCAATGATTTTCAGAACCACCGAGTGGCATTGGACAGTAATTACGTCAATCAAACGGTCATACTGCACTCCCCCTCCCCCGCTCCCCACGAGTGACCCCTTCGTGCACGTGCACATACTCAACGCTAGTGACCCAGAGCAAGCTTCTATTTGTTGTTATCCTGCGGTAGCTACTGGAGCTAGCTAACTAGCTAATCCACATTTGGACCTAGCACTAGAAGACAACCCTAAACTCCAACCTAGCTAGCCTGGCTCACTCTCCCGCATCTGTGTTTGCGCTCGTGCGTGATTGCGCGTCCATGTACTTGGAATGGCTGGAGTCAGAGTCAGCGTTGAGGGAGAGGGGGTAGGACCATTTGAGTTGTGTGTTTTCAAAATCTGCTGCCGTATTGCAAATCCCATATCCAACCTTTAATCTAACTTTAAAAAAGTCCTTTCGAGTCATCTGTCTCAAGTCTAAGTCAAGTCTCAAGTCATGAAGACCAAGTCAAAGTCAAGTCAAGTCTTTTATCAGTGTTAATCAAGCAAGTCTCAAGTCCTCAAATTTGCGACTCGAGTCTGACTCGAGTCGCAAATCGTCATGTGACTCGAGTCCCCCATGTCTGGTAAGTGGGGTTGTTAGTTTACTTATTTATTTTTATTGGGAGGGGGGAGGGGGGCTCCAGAGGATCAGGGTAAGGTCCGGGGGGCGTTTGCTCGAAAAAGGTTGAGAACCACTGGGTTAGAGGCACAGCGAACTCTTCAAAATCGGCGTGGACCGGGGTTTTATTAAAAAAGACTGTTTTCCAAGTCTGTGCTTTACCAGTCGGTAGGTCAATGTTTCCAGGAAGTCCACACAAGTCGATTACCGGCTACCGTAAATAATAGGCGCCAAAAAATTTAGAACAGCCGAGAATCAAGAGGGGAGATTTTTAAGTTACATTTGTTGGCGCCTCTATTATATTATTTACGGTAGCCGGTAATCGACTTGTGTGGACTCCCTGGAAACATGGACCTACCGGTAAGGCACAGACTTGGAAAACAGCAATAAGCTCCCGGTACGCTAACTAAGTTGTTGATGCTTTTTTTATATGTGAAGGGACCCTAATCATGCTACTGCAGAGGTTTGGTGCTATTTTGAGCAATATTAGTGGTTAAAAAACGCAGATTTGAAAGCGTTCCCTCTGCCCCAAGCCAATAACATGGAAGCAATTTGGGCTGTTGCATTGCTCCGGGCAACTTAAGGCAAGCTCTATACTCGATTATCAACGAAAAAAATGGCCCGGAGGGCTTATTTTATGGGTTTTCATGACGAAAAAATACCCTGGGTTAAATTTTCGCCGGAATTACACTTAAAATAGAAGCTCTGACTACTTCTTATTTTCTTTTTTTTGGAGTTCTTCTTCTAAGACTGTTCTGTGGATAATGATGTTTGTGCCTTCTCCAGTTTCTGGATGCAGGGTACCTGGGCAGAGGACAGAGGTGGAGCTCTGCGCTGGTCTCCAGATATTGAGGGATGGGTTTGTAGATCTGCCGATCTGGCGCAGGATTCTAAAGGCAGAGCGATAGACACGTGAGATACTTTATGAATACCAATGGAGGAATGACCTTCTCTGCATTTGGCTACACTAGGAGCTAGGACCAGTCAGCTGCCTGGCTCACAGTGCTGAACCAGCTCAAGTCGTAGTGCCCTGTCCTGGGTTAGGCGCAGGTCAGGAACGTGGACTGTCATGTTTCGTGGTGTGGGAGGTAACCCACGTGATCACCAGGAGAGCAAACAAACTCCAAATAGAAAGAACCCCCCTCCCGTGGTTCGAACCCAGTACCTAGTCACTGAAAGGCAGCAGCACTGACCACCCTGACACTGTGACACTCAATCTACCCAATATATTACGATATAATGTATTATACTGTGGTAAGAACATATGCTCCGATTTATTATCAGAAAGCTTTTTTCGTGGAAGTGTTTTTTTTAGATGGTGTTGCTTGGTACTCTTTTGATGGATGGATAAAAACATACAAATATCCGTGTGGGTTGAGCAGGGCCTGGCTGAAGGATTGCCTCTGCAACCCGGTCCCCCCCCCCCCTGAGCTCCTCTTCTTGGTCCTCCGCCTCTCCTGGACCCTCCCTCCTCACTGAGCCAGTAGCCTGCTGGGCTTTCAGCAACTCTGGTAACAGCTTATCCTGGAGGGGGCGATCGGAGCAGTTAGGAGGCAAGGAATGGCATGATGGATAGGTGGATTGATGGGTGGGTGAATGGATGGATGAATGGATGGATGGGTGGATGGATGGATGGATGGATGGGTGTATGGATGGATAGGTGGATGGATGGATGGATGGATAGATTGATTGATGGATGGGTTGATGCATGGATGGATGGATGGATGGATGGATGGATGGATGGATGGATGGATGGATGGATGGATGGATGGATGGATAGATGGGTGGATGGAAGATGGATGATGGATGAATGCAGAATTAGTGACAGAACATAAAAGTTACGACAAAATGTAAGACAAAATGCCAACCAGAACTAAATGCAAGACCAGCAACTAGAAATGCTCAAAATGGCACCATTGTCGGCAAAGTCGGTTCAAGAGTAGTACTTTCAAACAGCCAAATGGAAGAGGTGTAGTACTGGCTGAGTTCCCGTTGACCGGAAAAAAATGAGGAGGACCGAAAATTCCAAATGTCTCCGGTCAGAATGACCGATTGGAAATAAAGCCCAGTTCAGACCAAAGATTCACCTTGCAACGGCTTGCAACTTGCAACTCCTTGCGACGAGACGGGCTGCGACGTTCTAAAACTGGGCCGTTCACACTGGCTGCAACGCGCTGCGACGCTAGGTGGTTTCCATAGCAACTGTGAACGCTCTGGCACAGCTGAGAGCCGTAACATCAGAAAAAAGCGCATTCAGTCACGAGGAGATTCAACCTTTTAAATTGAGCCGAAATACTTTTGAATGTGTTAATTTGAATTGTGTTTAAATATGCTACAGTGGTAATTTGTTTAGCCAATTAATGTAAAACAATGAGGGTTTTGATTGTAGCGTAGCCTGTGTGATAAAATAAATAAG
This sequence comes from Gadus chalcogrammus, assembly GCF_026213295.1. Lineage (NCBI taxonomy): Eukaryota > Metazoa > Chordata > Actinopteri > Gadiformes > Gadidae > Gadus > Gadus chalcogrammus. The sequence goes on along the minus strand of NC_079415.1, from coordinate 23,069,145 downwards.
TTGTTACATTTCGTGCACACGCTCAAATTGATCGCTATAGAATACCGTAGGTTTATGAACTAAACGGCGGCAATCTAGCGAAAGCCGTTGGCAAGCTTTGTTGCGGAGTAGGCTACCGGTATCTATTAAACATGGCGAATCAAAATATGATCACCCACTTCTTCAAACCAAGTAGCAGCAGCGGCGGGTCTGACGTCACACACACACCTCCACCTGTGTCAGAAGAGGCGGCTGCTGTGCCTGTGGCTCCAGCAGAAAAGAGGAGGAAAACGCGGGCGTTCAGGCCGGACTGGAAAGAGAAGTTCCCCTGGGTGAGGTGCGATATTGTAGAGGATGAGGAGAGGCTGTTTTGCGCTCAGTGCGAAAAATCAGGGAGGAAGAATGGCTTCACTCGGGGGTCCGCAAATATGCGATTCTCAAGTTTAACAGAGCACAGTCAGTGCAATGATCACATTTCGGCTGCCAACCTAAAACAGCTACAAATGGCCATGAAAGGCCAATGTGAGAAAGCCACCGACTCCTCCAAAAAAAAGTTGTGCTCGCAGATGAAAGTTGTGTTTCACATGGCCAAACACGAAATCCCGGGTCATCAGTATGTGGGGATGACAGAACTTCTGAGAGCAGTTCAGGCCCCGGATTTCACCACATCTGAGGGGCTTTACCGGCACAGCGAATCCATCTGTGACATGGAAATGGCTCTCGAGGATGTGGTGTTGAAGGGATTGGATGAGAAAATACGAGCCAGTGATTACATCGGGATCATAATTGATGAGACCGTCAACATAACGGTTGACAAAAAGTTGATACTGTATGTAAGATTGCAAGTGAGTGGAAGAGTGGAGACGTGCTTTGTGGGAAACTACGACGTACACTCCGGGACGGCACAGTGTATTTTTGATAAAGTAGCGGAGATTCTCCGCTGCAGGAATGTGGAGCTGTCCCGCGTAATCGGACTGGGCTCGGATGGAGCCAGCGTAATGATGGGGAGGCATGCTGGAGTTGGCGCTCTCCTGAAAAAAGAGAGTGCGTTTTCCATCCAGGTGCACTGTGTTGCCCATCGTACTGCGCTGGCCGCGATAGATGCCGCTAAAGCTGTGGACCGAGTAGGAGCCTACAAGCGCACAATTTCCGCTGTGTACTCATTCTACAAACACTCAGCTAGCAGGACCAATCGCCTCCGTCAATTAACAGCAACTCTGAGCGAAGAGGACATGACGAGTCTGAAGCAGCCATGCGCGGTCCGCTGGCTGTCATTGCATAGGGCAGTGGAGAGTATTAAAAAGAACTGGCCTGCTTTGGTGATGGAGCTAAATGAAGAAGCTGTGGGAGGAAATGCACAAGCCCAAGGCCTCCTGGGACAAATCCAGCCATACAGCTTCATCGCCTTGACGCACACACTGGCTGATGTTCTCCCCGTGATGACCAAACTGAATTTGGTTTTCCAGAAAGAGGATGTAAATCTGGCCACAATCCGACCAATGGTTCAAGCATCCGTCTCGGCCCTCACACATCTACGAGATGCACCCGGTCCAGAAGAACAGAGGTACCAAACGGATTTCCAAGAAGGCATGTACAAAGGCATTCAAGTGACCCATGCAGGCGACCGGTCCGTTCAAGCCTTCAAAAATGCCTGAACAAGATACATTCAACACCTGATCGATGCTTTACACGCCCGTTTCCCTGACGATTCCCTGGATCTGCTTAACTGCTTCGACGTCCTTCTTAATCCCTCCCGATACCCACAGACAGCTGGTAAGTAGGCCTATAGGCTAGCCTATTTGATTACGTATGATGTAAAACATATAGCCTAAGTTAAATAGAATATTATTTTTAAATGACCAATGCTCGCATATTCTGGTCAATAATAATAATAGGACCAATAGGCCTACTACTAATAATACAGGCCTAACAATAGCCTAATAAGAGCCATAATGCAAATTATAAGGGCACTCGAGAGCTATAGGCCTCCGCTAAATACTAGTCTGATACGCAAATGTTGTGAGTTTAATGGGTTCTTTAGGCCATGCTGTAACCGTCAAAATTGTGGTAAAAATCGTCTGTGTTGCCATAATAGGCTGCTGACAGACAATAATGAAAAGTGAGACAGTAGGCTAATGTAGGCCTAACAAAACTGATGTGTACAGTGTTACATGAACGTTGGAGACACAGAGGAATAACCAAGGAATAATTAGTTGTTTATTGGCTAAAAATAAAAAGCACAGACTGATTGTCCCTCCGTTCCCTCAGCACTTCGGGAGTATGCAGAACCAGCCATCCAAACCATGCTGGGTCATTTTGGCCAAGAAATTGCAAGCGAGGACGATTCGGCCACAGCCACCACATTCATCGATGCCGCAAGCGCGAAGCGAGATGCCATCCCAATGATGACAGCCCTCCGCAGTTACGGGGGCTTGCATTTTTCATCGGCCTGCGAGATGCTCATAAGAGATTACGCGGAAATCTTCCCAGAGTGGGTCAAACTGGCAAGGTAGCCTGTGTTATCCCCGTCTCCAGTGTGCCAGCGGAGAGAGGCTTCTCCCTGCAGAACCGCATAAAGACTGCTCAGCGAAGCCGCCTTGGGGAAGGAAGAGTCACAAGGCTTATGCGCATTGCAAGCAGCAGAGACACACTAGATACATTTGACTTTAATTCAGCAGCGGCACGCTTCACAGCTGCCAAATATCAAAAGAAGTAAAATATATTTTTTATTTATTTTATGCTGCCTAGTTCAAGTCGCGGCCGGCAATTCACTGTTTCTTATCCACTTTAAAATACTCCCGTCTCTTGTTACACTGTAGCGTAATTATTTTCATTACAGTCTGCATTTTATAATGTTACGCGCCAGTTTGTTTTACTGTAGGTAGCCTACTTTGTATTGTTTTAGGCTATTATTATTTATGCCTTGCCTTGCATTATAGACCTAAATAATTTTTGTTCGTCTGCACTTTAAAATGCAATGTTTAATTGTTCTGTCACCTGCCAACCTTTTAATTAAAAACACCAGGCTATAAATCGACATGCCTTGATGATTTTATTCTTTATATAGCCTGCCTATCAAATTTTTTAAGTGCAATAAACACGGATATTATATCCGACCGATTTTTTTCCAATTTGACCGGTAAAATGAAACCTTCCCGGTCATATGACCGGCACCAATTTCTTCTAGCGGAAACACTGAGTACTGGATAATATGCCTCAACCAAAAGCCAAAGTGGCTCCAACATGTGTGTTGTGTGTTGGCCGCATGTTGTGGGCGTCATAGTTACCAGTGCTCCGGAACGAAGTGGCCTGGTCAGAGTCGGAGGGACGTAGCTGTTGAAAGCCTCCCAGGACAGTGGGGGGCTGTAGCCCATCACCTTAAAGTGATGGGGAACCTGGGCACACACACACACACACACACACACACACACACACACACACACACACACACACACACACACACACACACACACACACACACACACACACACACACACACCCACACACCCCATTACATCAGGAGTTTTGGAAGGAAGATAGTGGTTTGGTCTCAAATTATTATTTCAATTTGGTCATAGATTATTATTTGGTTTGGGCCATACATCTCTCCGCTGTAAATTAATTTCTCCAAATTCAATCCATCTCCTCATCCTGAGTCATATCACTGTCATTACGTCACGGCAGAAACATTAAGAGCAACCGTGGCCTGTGGCGCATTTCCACCGGAGGGTGTGGTTCGGTTTGGTTTGCCTCGGTCTGGTAGGGAGGGGGCAATTTAGCACAGCTCAGTTCCGAGGTTGTGTTTCTACCACCGACAGTACCCTTATGGTAGGCCGGATGTCGATCGCCGCGGCAGCTACCTAAACATTGTGACATCATAGCCGCGCGACACAGTGTAGCCTGCTCAATAAAAACAATTGAAAAGAGGAACGCAACACATTAAACCAAGAGCTACCATAGAAGTCGTCCAGCAACAGTCTCGGAATGTCTCCACCTCCTTGTTCGCCCAAGCTAAAGCTTTGCGCAAAATGTCCATTGTCCAGAATAATACCTCACGTGTACTGTTTGTTTGTTTTTATCCCCATGCCACGCGGAAGTGACGATTCTGTCGACCAATCAACGGAGGGTACGTGTAGTTCGAACTTGCCGGCACCCTTTCAGGTATCTCAGTTCCCCAACGGAGGAGTACTGGAGACAAGTGCGAAACGAGTACGGCTCAGTACGTCTCAGTCCGGGTCACCCCCATTTTTGGCGGTGGAAACGCGAACCGCGCCGCACCTTTGCGAAACGAACCGAACCACACCCTCCAGTGGAATTGCGCCATTAGGGAGTTGCGAGATTCTTCCTCTGCCCCTTTGGTCGAAGGGTCCTTGAGCAAGAAAAAAGTTGATGCATGTATACATTTTATATAATATATGTATAACCTCTTCCTTTGAGCTATGAGAAAAGATCTCTCATTAATCAGTCTGCACAATTATACCTCACAGTGCAGGGGAACTCTGCACTGTGTTTCTGGTTTCTTGCATGTAAAACCAGAGCCCAAGGGGTGCATGTGTGGAATATGTGTTTGTGTGTACAGTGTGTGTGTGTGTGTGTGTTTGGGCGTGTGTGTGTATGTGTGCGCACTTACTTGAAGCTGGAAGAGAGGAACATGCGTTGCCATGGAGGTGTCAACCAGTCCCACTGCCACTGTGGTCAAATCGCTGAGGGACTGAGAAGAGGAGAAAGCCCATTTCACACACACACACACACACACACACACACACACACACACACACACACACACACACACACACACACACACACACACACATGCAAACCCACCCATACACACACACACACAGTGTGAAACTTACACAACATGTTTTTCCACTCGACAGTTGCTACTTAAATTAAGGATTTAACCAGTGACCTCCTGACTTCTAGATGGTTTACGTTAAGAGGAATTGAGGACATTAGAAAGTTATGATTCCCGGTCACCCCTATGGGTGTAAATGTTTTAATACTTGTGATATACTTGGTGTACATGATGGATCCCCAAGAGAACCATCTGAATCCAATTGTATCCTGAAAATGATTCGGTAAAATTTGTTATATTGTATTTTTTTTACTTTTACAGTCACATATCATCATCGTGGGGTACGCTAGGCCTCAATGCTTCATTTTGTGTTACGTTAGGCCTTAATGGTTCATTAAGCATACGCTAGGCCTTAATGTGTACTTTTGCGGTACGCTAGGCCTTAATGCTTAATTTTGGGGTACGCTAGGCATTAATGCTTCATCTTGTGCTACGCTAGGCCTTAATGCTTCATTTTGTGGTACACTAGCTTTAATGCATTATTTTGTGGTACGCTAGGCCTTAATGCTTAATTTTGGGGTACGCCAGGTCGTATTGCTTCATTTTGGGGTACGCCAGGCCCTAATGCTTCATTCTCCTGACTTTATCTTTAAAGCTCCAGCCAAATATTACTACAAGGAAAAACACATTCTGAAATGTTTTATGATTGGAAAATCCAAATATTAATGTTTGCAGGGTTGCAATCAAACAGGTTTCATTCAGAATCCATCGGATGCAAGGGGACCCCCTCTTTCTACTAGACTATAACAACAGAGACGGCTCTTAGCATGGGAACCCACTCTTTCTACTAAAACAGCAGAGACGGCTCTATCATTAGGCTGTGCATATATTATATATATATTTTTTTTTTTTTTTTTATACATCGGGAGTGCTAATAGCACATCATCAGTAATTATACCTCATGGCTGGGTAGAAATCTCCCTCTTTTCAGTATGCAGGACAGAGCTCAGTCCTTAATCTTGAGGGTCATGTTTTAGAATAGATCATTCATTTATCAGTTAATTTATTTATTAAAGCAGCACGAGATACAATTTCAATTTTATTAAAATCATGTTATATGCTGTTAAATATTAGTGTGAGAAGAGTCCGAAGTGGTCTTGAGTGACACATCCTCTACTCAACTGTTGAAGCCTTGTCCCCAATATCCAATCAAGGGCAAGAGGCGGGGACCATATCTGTCTAGCCAAAAAGCGACAGTGTAGGAAGGCAACATCCAAATGTTGAGGCAGTAAGCTTCCGGCTAAACAATATACCACTGTCAACTGCTACTCTCATAAAAATATATTATAAATCATTTTGGGATATTTTTATAATTGAATGTTAGTAGAGCTGAGTGTTGTTACCCACCAGATGGCCGGCCATGTTGACACAAACAGGAAAGGACAACGGAAATATTTTGTCTGGCGAGATCAGACCTTCCGCTTTCTTATTTCCCTTTACTTAAAATTGGAAAAAATACAAAATAAAGAGACATATTAAGGACATATTTACAGACAATAAGTAATGCGAGCCAAGTGGTATGTTTACTGTGATAAAATGTGAGATAATGGGTCTACATTAACGCGGCCTCCCTTGCATAAATAGCGCCACTAATGTTTCAGATGACGCGCTTTAAACAAAACACAAACACTGTAAAGAGCGCCACAGTCGTTACGCAGAGGCAAACCCCATCAGGACTGACTGAACTCGAAACGAACCTGAAGGAATAAAAATAAAAATAGGACAAGATTCTGTACTCCTGGCAGTGCAAGAAGGTGGAAGGGGAAGCATATCATGAATTCCAAGATTCTGGGAAATCCGTAAACGAAAAAAATAATAATATGAGGATAAATTAATGAACAAGAAAATAAAAACCGTGTTCTTGGTTTTTGCGTGATGGCTTCTTCGTTTTCCTGAGACAAGCCAGCCGGTGGTTCATGCGGCATCGGATCACAACCTGAATGCAAGCGCCAGGAAGGAAAGATGTTCTTCAGCTACAGGGTACCCATGTGGTGGGGAAGTAACTTCAAAATGTAACATATTATTCACTACTGTTTGCTTTAATTTTAAAGTAATACGATCAGTTACAGTATGACTATGAATCTGGTACCTCGTAATATTACTTATTACACTACTTTTGCGTTACTTTCGCAGACAAAGGCAGATGTCCGCCTCTAAAAGTGTGCATATGATGGCGCTGCACCAATAAAGCTTCAATCCACAGATTCTAATAGATTCTACACGTCCTCAAAGGCTTTGTCTACTTTCCTTTAAAGCTCCATAACCAGCCCTGTGGACAATTCGTTAGTCGTAAGTAATTTGTGATGTTACTTGGTCACGGATAAAATGTTAAATTACTGGATTATTTATTGAAACTACTGGACAGAACCATTTCTACGACCTGGTAGAAACATTCACCAATATTCAAAGTATACATTATTCTAACACTAGGCCTACTAGGCTACCACTGACCCCTAATAATAATAATTATATAATAATAATTAATAATTTGATCATCAACCTAAGGAAAAGGGCAAAAAGGTACTCCATAATTTGGACATAATTTCAAACCCCAAGAACAAGGGGGTCTGTGAGATGATGTTCCAACAGCCAAATCCAAAAGACATTCGTATGGATTTGATTCCCAGCGGGCCAATGCTCGCAATGTTCAAAATGCATGCTTCAACTATATTGCATTTTTGTATCACTTTTTCCTTTTGTTGTATTTTGTTTTACACACAACAGGTGATCCGGCCATCTGAGATACGTTAGTTGGTATAGCTTAGTTTAGCGTAGAAGGATCCCACCCAGCGGTGGAATGCTAAAAGAATGCCTTAAAGTTGTTAAATGGAATAGAATCCATGCACTGAAGCCCAACACACACCGGCGCCAAAGCGGTGCGTCAAAAAGAACACCTGCTTTATTTCGCGCCGCCCCACTATCCTTCATGCCACTGTTCTATTCCCTAGCGTCGCCGCCCCAGAAAAAGCGCTTTTTTAAAGCAGTTTGGTATATCCCGGCTAGATACAAGGTCCTATACATATTGAGATTGTTCATGCACTAGATTAATTATTCCACAATGCAAAAAGAATGAGCAATGAAAGTAAATAAAGTGTGTAAAGTGACTAAACCATAAACAAAGGGCCCGACAGTACATACGGTATCTATGAATTAATGTGACTATCAATGTAAGCACAAACAGAGAATCATGGGCATCAGGGCCATATATGCAGTCATAAAACAACTTGTATAACGTTATTGTAGCCTATACTTTCAAAACATATCACAACGGTGCTGCAGCGCTTCTTGTTGGTGCTAGGGGTGGCAATTGACGCGTGTGAAATGCGCACCGCGGAGCTTCGGCGCCCGTGTGTGGCCGGCTTTACAGTACTGCTTACAGTTTTTTCCTATCGTTTTAGGCAATTTACCTAAACCATGTTCACATTCCCTAAACACTTCACACAGTGAGCATACCAGTAGACCATGTGAACCAAACTGTGGTTACTTGCCCCTATGCTAAGATACAAATGCTGGCAATGACGCCTTCTTCCAAATTTCATGGATACCTGCCCCAGTCAATGTTCACTACCGGCAAAACGCTGTGGAACTACAGCATATTTTACCAATGTTTAGATACTCTGTTCAAAACAGTGAACTTTCTGTTCAAAACCTAACAGTAATTTAGATCACTGTAGATGGAAAGATGCTGCATTTGGACAGACAAATGAAGTTATATGTTTGAATAAGAAAAAATATTTAGTTTATAGTTTATTTAGTTTATTTTAAAGTAATTTAGATTTTTTTCCCCCTGTGCACCATAGTTCTTGGTGAATTGGCATGGAATTACAAAAGTCCAAAGCAACACTACATACAATGATCTGTACAAAACACAGAGGATACGTTTTGCAATGCAAAACACCTGGTGGTCATATGCGGAGGATAGGAGGGATTAGCCCAATTCTGCGCCACTGTTGGGCTACTGTAATATACAGTATGTGCAGGTTTTGTGCATTGCATTTTTTGTTAGAACACATTTTTTGACTTTGTAATGTATTTTCTGTTTTGTGTAACACTTGCACTGTGACAAAATCTCCAAAAAGTAAAGCACAGTGAAAAAAACTGTTTGTGATTTGTTTCTGGATCATATATTACGTACTTACTGTATGTAATTTGCATTACAAAAACTGAAAATTGTTATTCTCAGTTTCTCATAAAACACTTACAGTATTTACTGTATTTACAATTACAGTACATTTACCACACTCAATTGCGAGATGTCAATTGTGACATCTTTTGTGGGAGGTAAACCGACATATGAACACTGTCAGCAGATACTTGGCTTGGATTGTCATACTGTAATATTACAAACTTTATTACTGTAGTCCAAAGAAGTGTTTGTCTGTGTTTTTTCTCTTTTTTTCAATGCAACACTACAGGAAATCTATGCCAAACTGGAGGACACAGCAACATTTTATATATGCAATTGGCAATGCTTCAAGATGTTAGTGTTTTTTAGGTCATAGTGTTCTGAGAGGAAACATGTGTTAAGTTATGGCAGCATTGTTTGTGGTGTGGTTGTTGTAGTGCATTTTGCACCAAAGGTTAACAGATATGCAGAGGTGTGTGTCTCTAAAGCCCACTGTGTTAAGTGATAGGGAAAAGTGACCATAGTATGGGTACATGACCGAAAACGATAGGAAAAAACTGTAAACCTCAATGCTTTTTTTAACTTTAGACTGCACTTGACTAGCAGTTTAGATACATATATTGAAACCCAATACACAGACACACAAACTATATAACATGGTACCTCTATAACTGTGTGATTTGAGTGAGTTCAGTTCATAGTTAGGGGAATAAAATGCATAAGACTGGCATATGGAGCTGGACATGATGAACTATATATTCACATATATACTCTGCATGATTAATGTGTGTGTGTGTGTGTGTGTGTGTGTGTGTGTGTGTGTGTGTGTGTGTGTGTGTGTGTGTGTGTGTGTGTGTGTGTGTGTGTGTGTGTGTGTGTGTGTGTGTGTGTGTACCTTGCGTGCGGCCTGCTGGAAGAGTCTCAGAGCCCGGAGGCTGACCAGCAGCTCGGGGCCGCAGTAGAATGTGAAGCACGGGGCCCCCACCACAGCCTGTGTTTGAGTGTTGATATTGAGAAATGAGAACATCACAAATACTCGTTGATTTATTATATATGAGTGTGTGGAAGTCCCTGCAGACTGCCTTCTACCACCCCTCGTAGCTTCCTAAGAGAGCGGAATCAACACCTGCCTAATCGCGAGTTCAATCCCGCCTGGGGGATGGGACAGCCACGCCAAGAAATATATTCTACACATATCTAAGGGGCAGTGTCAAAAATGTTTTGGTACTCAACATCAACGGTTGAGTACGGAGTACAAAATACGGAGGTCATCACAAGGTTTAGGTGGACTTTGCTATTGCTGTCGAGTCATGAAGCTCAAGGCTGCTCAAAAATACCCAATCAGTGTATGGACTGCAGATATCGGCATTCGAACACAGTCCCACAACCCTGACTACAACAAGGCTATTCACACTCGGGTAAATCAACTATATTGCAACATGGATCACCAGGCCATGTACCATTATCAGTATCACCAAACCTTACAATTATCCAACATCACCATCCTGCGTCCTGTTTGGAGGAGCCAAGAGAAGTCACCTAGGTGGCGTGTAGCAAGCACATTGCAACAGAGGACAAGCTGTTTAACCAGGCGCAAAGCATGCAAGCCACTGCTAGACGGTGCTGGAGGTACTATGTGGAGGTTTACACTAAGCTACGCTTCATCACGCTATGGATGGGTTACTTTAACGTTTCATCTTCCCTCAAAAGTGATTTGGTGATGTGCTCTCGAACAGCAAGAAGAAAGGAACATGAGTACCAGGAATATGGGCTCAGATCGCCAGTTTAGTCATTGGGAGAGTGGGTAGACATTATGGTATGTATACCTTTATATATGTTTAACTTTCTATATAATTTGTGGAATAACATTTACTTTACAATAGATACCACTGAAAAAAGCATTTAGCTTTACTTTGCTACCTCATGTGTTGGTGACGAAAAACTGTTTATTTCCATTAGAAAAGAAGACAAAATGCCGTCCGGTTACTTTGTAGCATTTTTAACGAAGTAGGCCGCCAGATAAATAAGGCCCATTGAGGTTGTGTGAAGGGCCTGTGAAGCCCTTTGAGAATCCTTCTGTGAAATGGGGCTATAAAAGGTAGATGAGTCTTATCTTGGCTTGACTACAAAGTGTCCATGTTTCCTCACCTGGCGGACGTCTCGCAAGACCCTCTTGGTGGACAATCTGGGCCGCCCCCACACAAACACATTCTCTTCCTGGTGCCCAGAGTCCCACTGTATCTGCATGCCGGAGAAACAGGAAGTGAGCAACCGCTAGCTCCATGATAGTACAATTAGAAACAAAGTAATATTTGAAATGCTTACATACACACAAACACACGGTCACTCACAATTCTACACTTCAAATTGCAGTAAAAGTAAATCGACCCTTGAAGGCGGCCTTGATGGTTCAGCCACTGTGGATGAGCCACATTGTGAAAGAAATGAAAGTAGTGGAAACCTAACATCTGTTACAACCCATGGATCAACTCCCTAGAATAAGGTTGTACACAAGGGGTCAGCTTTGATGTTTGGATGTCATTTGGAAAAACACCCATCTTGTTGTCAAAGCTGTATTCTCCCCAACACGGACGCATAAAGAAATGAGGTGTCAGTGGTCGCACGATTGTTTACAGGGAAGGAACAAATATGAGTGTACATTCCTGAATATCTTTTTCATACGTTTACTGTGTACAGTATGCATGTCTGTGAAGCCAACTAAAAAAGACTCTAGTGTGTGGACAATAAAGATGTCAAATCCTAATCTAAAGAATTTATATTTTAGCTAAAGGATAAAAAATATTCTGTATGTTCAGAAATTACTTTAACCTTGAAAGAAGAATCCTACTGTATTCTCATTAACAACCTTTACTTTGAAGAGATATTTGTTATACTGTCTATTCATAAATAACTTTCACCCTGAAGGATAAATCTTACCGTATATTGATGAACAGTGATCTCTCTCTCCTCTAGTATCTGCCCCCTGCTCTTCTCAGATACAGGGGTTTTGCCCAGATGCTGTTGCCTACAGAACAGAAAAATATTGCCAGGTTTTCTAGGTTACGCCTTACTCAGTGCACTCAATAAATGTTACCAAAAGTAAGCACAACATTAATAAGAACAACAATGCAGAGTCTAGAGTTCACCTAGACTCTGAATAGCCACCCCCTCCCACCCCTCCTACTCACTGTATGTTGTACATCCTGGCCTTAAATGTCCGCACTTATTGTTTGTGGTACTTAGTTATAGTACTTAGCATTGTGTAGCTTCTTATCCTAGCTATCTTTATTGTATACGGGGAATGGGTTGACCTGGCGATAGTTCTTGGCACGTTGTTCTATGAACATCCTTACTGTACCAACAGCAATATATTGTTTCATACTCTTCTGACAAATGTACTTAGCTTTGTATAAAAGCGTCTGCTAAATGCCCTAAATGTAAATGTAAATGTAACACACTGGGCCATGTCTTGCATTGAAGAGACCAATCAGTACTATCACCATCTCAGGCGGTTGGCCCTCTCTTCTGTCACGTCGCCACGGACCTTCTTCATGAATAGGGCCTCCTTCAGCTGTCTGCTCCTCAGACCCACGATGCTGTCACAGGACATGACTACGACCAGGGAGAGGATGAGGATGTTATCAACTAGAAATCACAAGGACATACCTGGAGAATGATATCGGGGCTGGGCTCTGAAAGTGCCATAATGAAGCTGTTTTCATAGAGTGTGTGGGTGTGTGTTTCTGTATGCACAGACTAGTTTCAGACTACAGTGTGCAAAATACCACTGTGTCACGACCTGACTTAGGCCAGCGACAAGCTTGGTGGTCTAAAAATACGGCCACTGTATATTGGCACCATGGCAACTGACAGAGCTGACATACAGAGAGGGATAGGAAAAAGGAAAATGACCCCGGCCACCACGACCTTCCCGCAGGTCTCTGGATTGGACTCTGTCGCCGTCTTTGATCAGCATCTTCGCCACTCCTGCCGGGGTGCAGACGTTCGTAGGGGAGGGGGGCTGGACAGCGGCCTTTGATCCACCAGACAGATGGAGGATGAGGGGGGTGGGGGAGGCAGGGTGAAAGGTGAATAAACTGCATAAACGACTAGATTTAAGAAGGTGTTTTTGTTAATAGAGAGCGTTGCCATTTTCCAAAGATACCGTACGTTTTCCAAACCATTTTCTGAATTGGGTTTATGTATAAAGACATTTTACTGTTGCTCTTCTGAAAACTGAGGGTTTTATTCTATAGTTCACAGCGTTTGTTAGCCGTACTTACATTAATTTAATTATTTCCTGATAACATTTCAACAAAACCACAAGGTTTTTGGGATCATAGATCACATAAGTGTATGCAGGCAGAAAACACAACCCGATTTGGCAAGGTGGTACCTTCAATTTGTCTGCTTTCTTGGAGGCGGTGCGTTTGATTTGAAGCACGGGGGGAACCTGAAGCACAGCATGGTTCCTGATTACAGGAGCCATAACCCGGGTCCTGTAATCAGCCGCCAACATTGCCTCGCAAGCCATCTCGCCTTCATGGGAGCTGTGGTCAGAAAACTCCATGAACCACCTTGGACCTTAAGGCCTAATAATTATCTTTATAAAAAGATGAAAAGTTTGGACATAACAAACAATTAAACAAAGTATATATATGTTTATCAGTGCTGTCAGTTTAACGCGTTATTACCGGCGTTAATGCAAACCAATTTTAACAGTGTTCATTTTTTTATCTGTCTATTGACGCACTTTTGGATAGGCAAACGTTGTAGTTTTTTCACCGGCTGTCTACCAACAACTAGTCCGTCACATTAGAAAAACGACAACACCATACCGGATCTAGCTACACTGGGAAAAAAAACAACAAGCACGCCGCACAAACTTTTTGGGGCAAGCAAGGATACAGAGCAGGTGAAAAACTCCTGAAAAGTGTGCGTGTGTTTTTGCGTCACTCTGTTCGAGCCTGCACGAGTTCAATATTGTCATTAGCTGTTACGTCTTTCTGACCAATCGCACTTCAAGGCCCACCTGGGCTGTACAACTTCGGGAGGGGCGGCTCAGTTACTTCCCTCTAGACAAAATCGACTTGGTTGCGACGTTGACAGTTTGTGAGTGTTGCATCTGTTGAGTGAGAGGTTGCGGGCGCACAGCTCAGGCTGCCGGACGGCGCTGCAAGGAACTTTTATAAACGCAATATTGTTATCCCGCAGCAATCAGCCCGACAGCCCTGAAACGTTAACGTCCATGTGCGTGCGTGCGTGTATAGGCCTGCGTATGGTAGGAATATTCATACTGGTTTAGATAACTCAGTTGGGTGCTCAGGAGGAACAACGTGGGAGAGAAGCTGCTGGTGACCTTCTACCGCTCCACCATCGAGAGTCTTCTGACGTTCTGTATCTCAGTGTGGTTTTCACAGTGCACTGAGGCAGAGCGGAAGAAACTCCAGGGAGTGGTAAACACCGCACAGAGGATCACTGGCTGCCCCCTCCCCTCCCTGAAGGACATATACATCTCCCGCTGCCTAAGCAGAGCGGAGAGAATCATAAAGGACAGCTCCCACCCTGGCTTTCACCTGTTTGACCTGATGCCCTCTGGCAGGCGCTATAGGTCCATCAGAACCAGGTCTTCACGGTTCAGAGACAGCTTCTTCCCTAAAGCTGTATCCACCCTGAACACACACATGCACTGACCCCCGACTGACTGACCCCCCCCTAACCTCCCACTGCTGTATTGTACTTTACTTTATTTTACTTTATTATTTATTTTACATTATTTACATTTCTATTTGGTATACTGTTGTTCTTGTTCTATTTATATATTATTTATTTTCTCGAATGCACCAATTGGGAAAGCTTACTAAAAATTTCGTTGTACTTCACTCGTGCAATGACAATAAAAGGCTTTCTATTCTATTCTATTCTATTCTATAATAAATGTTATAGAATTTCCCATCTTTGCTGAGCAAGAGTTTTGTTCGAAAGTTCAGTGATTGAAACAAATAAAGGCCTGGGCTATTGAAGTCTTACGGTAGGCCGACCCGATGTCAAGTGGACCAGGTTGAATTCACTGCGGGTCTCTCTTCCAACTGCCCTTCTCAACACTAGCAGCAGCACGAAATCAAGGGATATTTAGAATAGAAAAATTGTTGGGATTGATCACGATTAATCGCGAGTTAACTATTACATTAATACGATTAATTGCGATTAAATATTTGAATCGCTTGACAGCACTAATGTTTATATACATATAGATATAACGCATCTCACAAATGCAAAGACACCTTTCATAAGAACACTGATGAAGCACCTTTTGTGGTAGGCTCGCTTATTGTGCCGCCATTTTAATACATTCTTTTAAATACATTCTCACTGCCGTAAGCCTCAGACAACCCTTCAGTCAAACTGGAATGGTTTGACATCACATTCAGTTGACCTTGAAGGTCCTTTATTCATTTTTATTCATAATTTATTCATTAAATCTCACACAAAATCAGCTTTTGAGCATGTTATTTGGCGTTCTAATGCATAACCTATAGAGCTGTGTCCTCCTTTACATGCTAATTCATTCATTCAAGTCATATAGCCCTTATAGCCCTTCAGCCTACTGCTAGCATCTATTTATTTTCATTGTCATGTAACAGGAATTACCTAGAGGTATCCTCTGACATCATTTCTTTTTCCATATATTCCCTTTTTTCAAGTAGTACTGACGTACTGAAATCCCTGCATAGTTTTGTAGGCTTTGAAAAGCGTTTTTCCATATTATTTTTCCAATATCAGGCCTCGACATTAATGTTACCTGCTTGCCCGGGGCAGGTTAACTCTCTGATCGGGCAACTTAAATGTGACATGTAGTTTCCCGTTCGGGCAAGTGTTTATTTTTTGGAAAATACATTAAATATGCCTAAAAAATAAACGGCCTCCTATATCGCTGGAGCGGAGCTACAGCGCTGTGCGTCGGTTTTCAGTAAAACAGGAGAATCATAACAACAAATATAGCTGCATGCAGCAATGTGGGTGTCAAGCATAATGGGACTCTATAAACTAATTCTGCCGGGCGGACATAATCGGCTAGGTGGCTACATGACGACCGTATCGATAATCGGACGGACGAAAACGGCTAGGTGCATAATGGGACTCGATAAACTAATTCTGCCGGACGGACGTAATCGGCTAGGTGGCTACATGACGACCGTCTCGGTAATCGGTAATAACGACGGCTGGTGGAATGAACTAGAGCATTATGCGAGTACGCATCAATGTTTACCAAATGGAAAAATGACCCTACCTAGTGGTAAGGGCGCATTATCGTCTGCCCGAATGAACAAGTGACACAAATACATAAGGGTATTCAGAACAATATCCCTAACAGAGACACATGTAAACAAGCATCCGCTCATAAGACTATGAGCCAAGTTTGGTTTGGATGCATGAAGGCCTTGCAGAGAAATTAGCTCACTTCCTGTTTGACATCCCCCTGAGATCGAAGGACACCAAATTGTTTGGATGTCCCCAGAATGATGTCATGAGTCTATTTACCAAGTTTGGCTATGATATGTTAAAGAGATGCTGAGAACAGGCTTACTTGCTATTTGGCGGCTTTGCCGTCAAGTTTGATTGGCTGTCACGGCCAAACGGTTTTGAATTAGAAAAGGTTGTTTGGCAAATTTGTTCAGCTTGGTCTTATCATATATGGCAGGTTTCATGATGATTGGACATAATTTGTGGCCTGTGGATATGTTATATAGATTGTGACAACTTTGAATATGGCGGCAAATTTCTGAGGTTGCCATGGGAAATATTTTATTAGCTATATGGGGTGGTCTGACAGTATCACCAGTCATTGAAAATAAGTGTGAAATATACTCACGTGAAGAGAGAGGAGTTAAAACACGTCTTTGTTAATTATAGCGCCCCCTAGATGTCAATGATCACCAAATTCATTGAGTGTCCCCATGAGGATGTCATGGGTCTATGTACCAAGTATAGTTATGATATTATTACTGAAATTAGCTTGATGGGCTAATGGGACTGGCCTGAACCAGTGGGCCAAATTTCACAACTTTTCACCAAGGCGTTCTATGGGCTGCCATTGACTCCCACTGAAGGATAATAATAATAATAGGAATTCATACAAAAACAATAGGTTGTCTCGCAACTTCGTTGCTTGACACCCAATTTATGTTCAGTCACTTCCATATAGCCAACCGCCACATACGGAATAGGAGAAAAAGAAGAGTCATTTTCCTTCAGCCTCCGAAAACTGGCCAAGTGCCAGGTAAATTTAACGGAAATAAATAAATAAAGACACCTGAAAAGGAGACGCCGCCAGGATATGAAATAAAACGGCAAAGGAAGTTTCCGTGGGTCCGTCAGGACAGCGGATAAAAGTTAACTGATTGCGGTTTTGACTACCCTGCAATCGGATTCATTAACACAATTTCACTACATTACGGGTGTAGTATGTTGAGCACAGTTGAGGACACCGTATCGACAAAAATCACAACGACATGTTGCTATCTATATCTGTGCGAGAACAGCACTTAAATCTACAAATTACACCCCACAGACTTCACATGGATTTTTTCAGGCAAGAAATCACCACAAATCAATCAAAATACATTTTGTCATTCTGATTGCTGTAGTAGTTGCCATGGGGGGCTGTTACTTACTACAGGTGATTATTTGCAGATCATTTTGCATTATAGCGAATCGGGATGCAATTAATAGTTTGAAATATTCACTAAAAATCAAAAAAATATATTAATTAATTTTGAGGCCCTAGTTTTTCTTCTGTTAAGCTTGCTGGTTTGACAACTTTGCAGCCATAATCGTTGTGTTTTATATTTGAATAAATTATTATAATTCAACAAATACTTGTTGGTTTTATAAATTGTCTTAATAGGCCTAGATTTTCCATTTTGGTCAAGTATTATTTGCTATTGGGCAATTAAATATAACAGCAACTTGCCCTTTTGGCAAGTGGCCAAAAGGGCCACATTAAAAAGCTTAATGTCAAGACCTGAATATTATTTTTCTTTGGTATAATTTATTACCACAGGACACATATCTTTGCCGCAATGCATATCTCATCTATCTGCCTTTCCGCTGTTTGCAGGGAACAGTGAGGGGGAGGTGGGTCGGTGGTGGAGAGGCTGTGAACATCCATTTGATGCATATCTAAACATCCTTGTCACAGCTAGTGACATAAATACAATAAATATATATATATTACATATATATTTTCTTCTTTTCGTTCCATGGATTATGAACTGTTGCAGAGATAACAACGGCACCACAAGAGCCTTTGATTTGATGGATAGTGGCCCCAACTTTTCTCCTAGGAACCGCATCCTAAATATGAGGGGGTTTAATATCCGAGGGCACCACTGCTGGGGGTTAGGCCCTGTCCACTGGGGGTTGGGCCCTGTCCACTGAGGGTGGGGTCCTGTCTACTGGGGGTCGGGTCCTGTCCTCTGGGGGTGGGGTCCTGTCCACTGGGGGTTGGGCCCTGTCCACTGGGGGTTGGGCCCTGTCCACCGAAAGTGTGTGTGCGATGACTCCGCACCTCAAAGTCCCGTGGAGATTTATACTGAGCTATTGCAATTTTTTACAACCATTCGTCCATTTATTGCCGTCTTTTAGTCAAAATCGATAAAGGGTTGTTTATATTTTAGGAAGGCTCGATAGTCCAATATATACTCAACACATAAGCTAGTGATTGGTGTAATCGTGCATATGTTAGAAGCAGAGTTTTGGATTTTTATAAGACTTTTATAAGATTAGAGGGTGTTATGTTTACCTGGTGGGCAGGTGAAGGGCGGAGCTCCCGATTAGCGTACACAGGAAGGGTTTGCTGTTGAACTGGGAGATGACCAGCTGAATGGTCACCTGAGAGGTTCCGTATTCGAGTGGACGGAAGGTCACGGTGATCACCACCTCCCCGCTAGCCGGTATCGATCCTGGAACACGGTAGAGGTGGTGAAGTGTGGGTTTGTGTGTGTGTGAGAGAGCTAAACCACAACCTAATTATTGAGGTAGAAGGAGGTTGTGCTTGGTTAGTGCAGAGAGAAAGTTTACTTCATTATGACACACAAAAAAAAAAGTGTACTGTGGTCCCCTCTGCTCTCAAAAATAACCATGCCACCACTTTATTGCTGGAAAGGTCAGTTTATGTATAACCCGTGTCAGTGGTATATTTAACAACAGTCCATGCTCTGTTATATAATTAACAATTTACAATTAGGGCATTTAGCAGACGCTTTTATCCAAAGCGGATAGAAGAGATGAGGGAGCAACACCCTACACCTGAAACAGCCCTACTTACTTAAAGAGCCCATGCCATTCAAATCAAATTTTTCCTATTGTTTGTTAAATAACATAGGTCTGAATAAGTTTGTGAGCTGTGGTAAGTTTGAAATCTATGCAGTTTGTCTGCTGAATGCAATAGGCAATGAAAAGAAAAAGGCAGAAGAAATGAGCCGATCTGGATAAGGTGACAATGTGACGTAGCGTTGTCAAACTATTATTCATGGCCCTGCCCACTTGGTTGGTTCGTAACCACCCACAAGAATTCTGAAAGAGTCGTGATTGAGCTAGTGCTAAATGCTAATACGTGTACGGTAGTTGCTTAGTTCGTAGTAACAGGCTAGTTACAGAATTTTGAATGCAATGGCAGAACGACATCGAAGTACATGAACTGCGACATGCTGCCTGCCGCCGGTTGCCTCGAAGCACCACCGCCGCGAAGCACCACCGCCCGGCAGCGGGCAGCCGGGCGGTGGTGCCTCGCGCCGGCAGCAGGCAGCAGGCAGCGCGCGGTTCTGTCTACTACAGATTGATGTGGAAGTGGAAGAACCAGAGACGTCGGAGAACCCGAGAAGTCCTTTGTGATTCATTATATCGTCTGTACGTGCACACAGCTTTTGGCCGTGATAATATGTATTATTTGATATAGATATCTATGTATTATATGATATTATTTAGATATAGAGCTCCAGGACTGTAACGCAATTGTTGTAAACTTCCTTGTTATTTGGATAACCGTTCTGCTGTTGGTGTGATGGCGCATAACACGTCAGACTCTCGTCTCTGGTATTTCTACAACGAGACTCGTAGTGGGGGTTATCTCAGCCATGGCCAAGGGATTGTTGACCGCGGTCGTCTCCCGCCGGAGTCTCGCTGCCGATGGACCACCGCCTCGGCTTCAGGAGGCGGTGATTAGCGCTGACCGCTGCCGAGGCGGTGGGAAGCAGGGCTCAAGCGGGATACATTCGCGGCCAACAATCCCCTTCTCCTCCATGTCGTGGTTCATGTACTTCAGGGAGTCAAAGCCAAAGTTCCTTTCCCCCAATTCATTATCAACCATGGCTGCGATAACCCCCACTACGAGTCTCGTTGTAGAAATACCAGAGACGAGAGTCTGGAGGCTCACACAGCTTTTGGCCGTGATAATATATATTATATATTATATGATATAGATATCTATGTATAATATGGGTTTCTAAGAGCCATTGCGATACATCCACCGTAAACAGAGCGCATGGTACCGTGGTTACAAGCTGCTCAGGGCCAGGTGATAATATATATTATATTATATAGATATCTATGTATATATGGGTTTCTAAGAGCCATTGCGATACATCCACCGTAAACTGAGCGCATGGTACCGTGGCTACAAGCTGCTCAGGGCAAGGTGATAATATATATTATATTATATTACATAGATATCTATGCATAATATCGGTTTCTACGAGCCATTGCGATACATCCACCGTAAACAGCGCATGGTACTGTGGCTACAAGCTGCTCAGGGCCACACCCCCACCCCCCTCCTTGACCTGCCTTGACACGCCCACCGTAACCAGAGCGAATGGTACTGTGGCTACAAGCTGCTCAGGGCCACACCCCCACCCCCCTCCTTGACCTGCCTTGACACGCCCACCGAAACAGCGCGTTTGGGGGAAGCTCAATGTGCGACTAGTTCGGAGTGGCTGTAACTCTGCACCATGGCTGAATTTCGGGGACGTCTTTGAATACTGTGTTTGTGGCCCACTAATACCTATATTAAAGCATCCATAAAATAGCATGGCATGGGATCTTTAAGGTTATCCATAGCCTTGTGGGACCATCTAGATATTAAAAATAAAAAAATAGAATGCCTAGTACAAATAATTTAAATTAACCATTACAAGCCGTATCAAACCTGGGTGTGGACACTACTGGGATGTCACTAACAGAATTAGGTTTGTAATGGCAAAAACATTTCGGGCACTTAAAGGTGCATGCACACTGGCCCGATGAACACCAATACCCAATAATAACATTTTGGCCGAAGTTTGGAAAACATGCTTTCTACGTAATCCGACAACAGCCAACAACCACCAACGGGTTTGGCACACTGGCCTGAATTCCAATGTGGGTGTTTTTGGTATTTTCTTGGTGTGCCCTTATGTCATTTGTCCGAGAGTGGTGGGTTGGTACCTGCGAGGGGCTGCACCTGGAAGGCTTGGTGGGGCTGGATCACATGCACCTGGAACTCAACCTCTAGGTCAGCGGGACAGCTGCAGCGGAGGGGGAGGCTGTGGCTCACACTACAGGAGGGAAGACGGATAAACGGATAGAGAGAGATAGACAGATAGAGAGAGATGGGGAGAGAGAGAGAGAGAGAGAGAGAGAGAGAGAGAGAGAGAGAGAGAGAGAGAGAGAGAGAGAGAGAGAGAGAGAGAGAGAGAGAAAAGAGAGAGGAAGGTAGATAGGTAGATAGATAAATATATAGATAGATAGATAGATATGTGAATAAGTAGGTAGACAGACAGACAGATAGAGAGATTTGTTTGTGATAGAGAGATAGAGATAAAGATAGACAGACATATGCATTAATAAATACAACAAAAACAAATATGCCCGCCCCCTCACTAAAACCCTCTCACGCAAACACACACACACACACACACACGCACGAACGCGCGCGCGCGCACACACACGCACACACGCACGCATGCGGGCGCGCACGCAGGCACGCACACACACCTGTGTCCCAGAGGTATGCTGGGCAGGTGGATGTGCGGGGGGATGCATAGGTCATCAATGACAGGGTAGGCATGAACTGGAATTAAAAGGGCCTCCTCGCCCTAGGGGGAGTGGGCGAACCGGGTCAGGAAGAGAGAGAGAGAGAGAGAGAGAGAGAGAGAGAGAGAGAGAGAGAGAGAGAGAGAGAGAGAGAGAGAGATGTTTAAATGTGTTTGATGGTTGAAGCAGCCCCACCTGGCCAGAGTCCGACAGGTTCGACTCTGGGGCTGGGTGAGGCTGAACAGTGTGTGCAGTTTGCTCCACTATAATCAAATCCTCTAAACAAATAGGACACTTGGTTAAAGGACAGCACATGCTCATCTTCACTGGCTATATAAGGCGCGTCCCATTTATAGTATAACATCACATTGTGTGGCACATTTCACATGCAACATTGCTAATTATAACACTCCTACACAACTAGAAAGGAATCACAAATGGGTCGTAGCCATGGGGATAACTCGCCCCCTCATTCCTACAACTCTTAGCATAAAAGGCTTTTTGGGATTAACTCTAGAGCAGTTTTTCCCTCCAGGGCTACTGTAGAAACATGCTTAACCATTCTTATTTTCACTGGATTAAACCCTAAATAAAACACACTTATTAATATTATATTTAATCTCTGCCAAGTCCGTTCCTTTCGATGCCACTAAATTCGACACACTTTACCTTTAATATATAAGGATGGACATGGGATTCATTCTGACATGAACCTAAATAATAAAAGGGCAACAAGAAATATCAACTAACACAGACAAGAAGAAAAGGGTGGACCTTGCAGTGGATGAGAAGGCAGTCGTAGAAGTAGCGCCATTGGTCAGGACAGAAGTGGACCTTGACAGTGTAGGCCAGGCCGGGGATGAGCCGGTACTAGAATCAGGGGAGGGTACAAAATTGAACAAGATTGATCAGATCGGCCGGGAAAGCTGTCGAATCAAAAAAGTCTTAAATTGTGGATTACTTAATAACGGAAAATACCTTTTTGGTATAGGTCGTTCGGAAGTACTTGGTTTGCGTGGTAATGATGTGGATATTAATCACCTCGGATGAGATATTGATTAATTTCTAACCAAAAAAATTTGAATTATGAAACAAAGAATAAAGTGTTAAGGGAGAGAGAGAGAGAAGGGAGGTAAACAACTTTGTCTTCCATTAAGACCAAAACCTTTCCTCCCCAACGCAGTGATGTTCCTGCACCACAGAGAACTCAAAACTCAGAGTTAAATGAACATGTGCTATGCACATGTATACACACTCAAATCAATCTAGATCAGGGTCTTCAACGTTTTCCAGGCCAAGGACCCCCAAACTGATGGAGAGATGGAGCGGGGACCCCCTACTTATATATTGTATAAAATTGTGTTTTATATTAAACTGGTCCTATAGTGCCATATATAAATGTACACTGTAAAAAAATAAAAAGTTGAGCAAACTCAAAATTGCAAGGCAACTTACTGCAATCAATTTTTGAGTTTTGAGCCCATCAAAAAGGTCATTTTCTTCTTTAGACAAACTTGAAAGTTAGAGTTATACCAACTAAGATTTTTATATTTTACAAACTCAAAAAAACAAGTCAGGGGTGTTAACTTAATATTTCAAATTAAGGTTAATATTATTTAAAAAAAAAAACATTTCAAAGAATGCAAAACGAGTTTTAAATTCACTTTATTAAAATTAATAATTTGAAACTTCCATTATAAATTTCAGAATGCCAGACAGCAATAGAACAAGCAACATGTAGCAGCAAACCAAAGTGCAGAACAAGTTTGACATTATGGTCTAACTTGTTCTGCACGAGACGGGAGCCCAGGTTAAACGGTGACGCAACTCTCGTGCCTCATACACCGCACGATCCCGAGAGCTGCCTTTATTTAACACACACCCGCAACACACAGCGCACCGCACACCCAACCAACGGACATGTAAGTCTCGGTAACGGTGGCGGCAACACTACGCACAATAAACAACACACAAACAATAAAGACCCCAAACCGAAACAGAAACAAATTGACAAAAGGCAATAAACCCCTTTTTCCCAACCGGCATCACGAATACCCAGACTCCCCGGGGGGTAGTGTCGAAATGCGCATGTGCACCGTAGTTGGCCCAGCCTCAGACAGTCTGACTTAAACGCGTGTGTCTTGCTAACAAAGAGACTACAGTGAGCCCAATTCTTGACCCAAAACTCAACATTGTTGGTTGGACTAAATTGCATTGCACAGTTGACATGAATACTTAATGTTTTATATTCATTTTACTCAGAAATCATAATGAGACCAACAATTTTAAGTTTTCGTTTTTACAGTGTACCTTGTTATTTTGGATTCAATACTAAGATGTCCAAGTAATACACAGGTTCATATATTCTTGTTTTTATTTTAAACATGTGCAAGGTACAGTGAGTAGGTTGGCCATGCCACTGCTATTCATAAACATAACATAACATAATAAACTGATACCTGCCAAAATCAACAATGTCTGTCAATTGCATGTAATCATGCATAAAAGCTATTCAAATAGACATTTTGAAAACATAAATGTTTAAACGAAAATTTGTGATGTTTGTTAGTGTGTTTCTTATCACTCCGCAATAGTCCGGTAACTTATCAACCCCAGCGTGTCCGGTTGCTTAGCGACGTCAACGTCTTTGGTAGACTATTTCTCCGCCGAGCGCTTATAATCCCGATAATGGCCGGCGTTCTGTACATTATCCCTTACATAACAGCACTCTCTCTCTCTGCGCGAGAGAGATACGAACGTACGCTTACCACTATTGTAAATGCCATTCAGATCGCATGATAGGAATAGATCTATTCCGAATAGAAATGGGATCAAAAGTGTCCATGTAAACGCGGCTAGTGTATTGGATTCATTTTAATGTGTATTTAAAGACATTTCAATTTGTGGAAAAAATTGCGGGGGGAATATAAAAAATTGTCTAATCAACCAGAACTTTCGCAACCCCCTGCAGTAGCTCCGCGGACGCCCTAGGGGTCGCGGACCCCCTGTTGAAGACCTCTGATCTAGATCATTGATATCTACTCTATGATTATATGATATGATTATAGTTGACATGCCTCATACCCATTTCATAGCCTAAAGCCACTCTCACGGAAACCTTTCACAGCCTACATCATTGATAGTTCTTAATAACTTATTTGGTTGGAATTCTTGTTTAATATTATTTATTTATATTAACTAAATGTTAGCTCAATTTTGAAGAAGAAGTTCTAACAATAAAGCATTTTGTAAGCACTTTGTATTTATATGCCAACCTCTCACAGTATGCCAAAATCATTCAGAATTCTGAATCCGAGTGAAATAATTCAGATCTTATACAATCCTCTTGGTACGACATGTCTACATGACATCTAGAACTGAGATAAAGAATCGAATCAACAGGACAACGGATGATGAATTCCTGTACAACCACTATCGACAAATACCTGTACAAATATCTGTCTAATCCAAAACGGTAACAGCTATGCATTCCTGTGGGTAATTATAACAATGGGAACGGGGTTAAGCTAAAGATGGGCTATTTGGGATTGGACCAAAGAGAAATGGAAAAGGGGGTACAGAACAGCTAGACTTTGCAGAAAGAAAGGGAAGAATGCCTCACCAGGACCTTTTGGTAGCCTTTTCCCAGACTGAAGCCATTAAAATGGAGGGCAGCCGGTTCTGCTTGTATCTGGCTGTTGCTCTTCATTGGACTGTATATCTCTGAAAGAATAAAAGGATATTAAAAAGAATATGCTTTGACAAAATAATGAATCTTTTTGCAGATGAAGATTGCTAGTGGATTTTTGTTCCATTTAAAAGACAAAACAGACACATGAGTGACAGTCAGTGGCTATGGGGAAACTGGAAATAAAGAAAACGATCTCCAAGAAGTGATATACGATATGTATCACATATATTGATATAGCAAAAGTCACTCAAATCAAATCAAAATATAAATCCCAACACTACAGATAGCAGGCATGTATTTTTTATAATCTGTCAGATGATTTTTCCCTGCATAAATGACAACAAAAATGAAGGACGTCATGAATGCTATTTCGGTTTAGATCGCAGCAAGCGGCTGTCGAGACAAAATTAAGATTTGGAACAAAGATTGGCATCGATATCGCCCTAAGGCTTCCAGTTCTGCTCCAAATGTTCTCCTTATCGTGGCGGAAGGTGAAGACGTTCCATGTTGATTCATCTCCTCATCACAGTCCTAGAAGGAATCAACACAGGGATGGCTATCACCTGAAGTGAGGAGGTGATGGGGGGCGTTGGAGGCTCTGGGGGTCCGGCTCTCCTCCACCAACTGGCCGAGGGGCACCGGAGACCCCTGTCTAAGGGCAGGGAAACTAAGGTGGGTCACTGCCATCGCCTCAGGGTCACGGCAGCTCACCCCCTCCTCATTGAGGATCAGAGTGTGTAGAGGAGCTAGGTAGGAGAAGGGAAACACAATGAAAGAGTGGTTTGATGGTAGGATGAGGAGGGTTTAGTGGCTCAGGTTGAGTGTTTTGATGGTAGGATGGGGAAGGTTTAGTGGCTCAGGTTGTGTGTTTTGATGGTAGGGTGGGGTGGGTTTAGTGGCTCAGGTTGTCCAAACTCTGTTCGATGACCATTGTACACACACCCTTGTACAGCCCATAAGTCATAATCAGCCCAATATGTCATATTCAGCCCGTACGTACATCATATTCATCCGATACGTCATATTCTGCCCATACGAATACGTCATATTCAGACCGTATGTTTCATGTCATATTTAGCCCATACGTCATATCCAGCCTGTACGTATATGTCATATTCAGCCCGTACGTATACGTTATATTCAGCCCTTATGTCATATTCAGCCCATATGTATACGTCATATGCAGCCCATTAATGTGCCATTCATGTGTCCTGGGAATAACGGGACTTCTCGTCAGTGATTACGTTCACGCGACCGTTCGTGTTCACTGCATTTGGAATCTGCGTCCGGAATCCAACAGGATTACTGGCACCATCTGTTGGGCGTTGAACACAGGTTCTGTGTTTGTTGGTGATCATCAGATGGTTACATCGTGAATCAATAGTAAAGTGTAGACATGGCAAAAAATATGTGATATGTTGATGGATTCTTTTATATTGAGCAAAATCTGGCCCCATTTGCTGAAAGGAAGTAGAATCATCAGAGGGTCATGAGGAGTCGTTCATGAGAACCCAACATCGCGAAAATGATTTCCCCATAATTCGCAGCCATCTGAGTCTACGTCATAAGTCTACGTCATATTCAGCCCATACGTCATATTCAGCCCATCCATCATATTCAGCCCAATATGTAGATCAAATTCAGCCCACATGTAAATGTAAAAGCCCATAGTCATATCCAGCCCAAACGTCATATTCAGCCAGTACGTACGTCATATTCAGCCCATACGTCATATTCAGCCCCTACGTCATATTCAACCAGTACGTAGAAGTCTTATCCAGCCCATACGTCATATTCAGCCCTTACGTATACGTCATATTCGGCCCGTACGTATAGGCTACGTCATAAACATGCCGCCTTCAAAACGCTCTGAGTTTCCGGGAGGTCCACTCTGTTGGGTCTGAGTTTTCGCTCGGAGTTTCGTGCAGAAGTACAGCTACCCGAGTCCTCCGAGATCACGTCACAAAAAACGGTTGCACATTTCATTGATAGACTAAAGTGAACTTGCAGCAAGCAGTAAGAGGAGAACTTAACACCCATTCCAACATTTGCATTACGATACATTATAGCTTACAAAACTTAGCTTATAGCTTACAGAAGTAGATATCTCCATTCACTCCAATACAAGTGGGGAACAGGAATGTGTCTCCGCAAAAAATGTCTGGATATCAATCAAAGGCTCATAATTATCTTTATGCCATGTACTAAAAATATTTAAGTTTTCTCTTTTCAAAACGCCACCTCAAGCGTTTTATTAGCCGTTTTATGTTATTATTATTTATTTTTTAGAAGGAGGGGTGGGCAGCTGAAAGGAGTCGTAGTGAAACAAATGTTGAGGGAGGGCCTAGTGCACGGCTCCGTTAAAGGGTAATTCCGGTGTAAAATGGATTTGGGATATGTTTTGTATGATAACGAGTTGAAAAGTTCGTTTTGGAGCACAAAAACCGCATGTAGAGGCTTTCTTCAGTTGGCTGTTTTTAGCCGATTCTATCAAAACGTTATAAACTTGGAACAATGGGGGCAGTGGTTATGGTAAAAACTAAATCACTATTTTAAACCATTTAAAAGGCTCAACGTAGCCCAACCGTTCTTTGGTAGTATAATAAGGGTCTTAACATATAAAACGAGGCATTGAGAACTTTGTAAGTGACATTTTATTCACACAATACCATCAGTAGATCACCCGTCGACGTCATTTTGTTTTTAAGACTCGATAAGTAGAATGGCGAACAC
The DNA here is from genome assembly GCF_026213295.1 of Gadus chalcogrammus. Lineage (NCBI taxonomy): Eukaryota > Metazoa > Chordata > Actinopteri > Gadiformes > Gadidae > Gadus > Gadus chalcogrammus. The sequence continues at coordinate 23,040,684 of NC_079415.1, read as the reverse complement.
AGAGCTTGCGTGTTGCTGACGGCTGTCACAATCTCTGTGTTCGTCAATCTACCTATCGAGTCTTGAAAACAAAATGGCGTCGATGGGTGATCTACTGATGGTATTGTGTGTAAAATGACATTTTTAATAAACAATCTGTACACTTACAAGTTCTCAATGCCTCGTTTTATATGTTAAGACCCTTATTATACTACCAAAGAAATGTCGGGCTACTTCTAGCCTTTTGAGTGGTTTAAAATAGCGATTTAGTTTTTACCATAACCACTGCCCCCTTTGTTCCAAGTTTATAGCGTTTTGATAGAATCAGCTAAAAACAGCCAACTGAAGAAAGTGTCTATATGCGGTATTTGAGCTCCAAAATGAACGTTTCAACTCATTATCATACAAAACACATCCCAAATCCATTTTACACTGGAATTACCCTTTAACTTCTCGTTTCCGAGGTTTTTCCTTTTACTTAACATGAATGACGGTGATGGTTTTCAGTCACTGTGGTGACTTTTTATCACTAAAAGTTTTTTAGTGATAAAGGGAACTTTTAGACTGGTTCAGCTGCTGCTCTGTGACTCTCACGTTCCTCTGCTTGCGACCAAAGACAAAGAACGGGTGCATTATGGTATCATTTTCATAATATTGTTAATAGCCTAATAAACATTTCAGTTGCGTTAGTTTTAATTTTTTCATTTGCTTGTTTAGCTGTGTGACAGTTAACAATGTTGGTGTATTACAATTATTTATGTGGTTAGGCTACTCCAACCTCGTTACTGACCGATATGTAACCATTTATTTGTATGTAAACTATTGATTGCATTTTTTATAAATAGTTAGGAATCTGTTTCTTAAGCATAAAAGCATTGAACAGTATTTTTTTCTAGGCCTGCATACATTTACTATGTTGTTGGTGTTATATGGAGCAATCTTTCACATTTATGAAGTAAACTTTTACGGTCGGTAAACAATGCGACTGCGATCGCTCAGACCTCTCGCTTATGATGCTACAACGCTAACAATGCTAGAAAACAATGAATATTTCTTCATCCGGTACGTCATGAACTAGGGCGTGGCTAGGCTCCCATGATGCGGAAGCAAATCTCTCCTTGATGTTGCCCTGCGACATTGAGCAGTTTTCATAGGAATGAATGGGCGCCATTTTGGAATCCGCTGTCCATTCTATAATATGTCCATGGTCTCACAAACAATCAGTTTTTCCGGTTTTATGTCATAGCCTACAAACTTCTTAGGGGCGTTTCCTGAACACTCTTATTTTGGAAAAGGGAAGGCTTACGTAAAGACACGTAAGAGCTTTCAAGCTGATTGAAGGCGGTGTCATGCCAAATTTGTGCCGGCTGCCAAATTTGTACCGGGCACGTCAACAGTTGTCCGTTGCCAGGCAACGGACAACTGATTACGTAAGGGTTTTCCGTTGCCGGGCAGGTTTCAAAAAACATTCGCGCTCATGTTGCCAAAGACGAAATAACATAATACAGATAACGGATCGCTAGATAACACTTGTTTTTACTTTATATTTGTGTTGTATTTAATTGTTTAATCAAATTTAGCTAGTAAACTGAGTGTTGAAAGCGGGTTTCAAAAAACATTCGCGCTCATGTTGCCAAAGACGAAATAACATAATACAGAAAACGGATCGCTAGATGACACTTGTTTTTACTTTATATTTCTCTTGTATTCAATTGTCTAATCAAATTTAGCAAGTAAACTGAGTGTTTAAAGCAGGTCAAGGACGAAATAGCACAAGACAGATAACGGACAAGTGCGAATGAACGAGCTTGAAGGTTCGCGAATGTTCGTGAACCTTTCACGTCATTCGACGCGATCGTCCGTTGCCTGGCAACGGACGACGCGATCATCTGTTGCCAGGCAGGTTTGGAATGGATTACGTATGGATGACGCGCCCGGTACAAATTTGGCAGCCGGTACAAATTTGGCATGACAGCGGCGTCAGCCCATACGTCTACATCATATCCAGCCCATTCGTAAACGTCCTATTCAGACCCTAAGGTTGACTATCCGGAATTAACATTGTAGATATCAACAAAGTCATTCTGACTAGTGGTAAATAATAAATTTTGAATAGTTGGAATTTTCAGATGCCTGTAACGTAATTATGAATAGTCGAAACGACAGATAGAGTTATCTGTAATTCAATTTCTGACTTGGCAAAACTGAATTACAGATATCTGCAATGACGTCACTGAAAACAACATTCAACTTGTCACACATCTTAAATGACAATTGCAGATATCTGTAAAACAGTTTTTACTAGGCAGAATGATATCTCAAACGTCATAATATTTCAAGCCAATCTGACATAAATTCGCTAGACTGGATGTGTTGCAGATATCTGTAATTCAGTTTTGCCTAGTCAAAAATAACATTTCGGATATCCGCAACTACATTCTTCCTATCGACAATTGTCATTTCAGATATCAACAAAGACATTCCTCCTACGAGAAGTGACATCACTTTTGCCATTCATGTCTATGTGGTTTCTCATTACAGATCTACAATTCAATTGCAGATATCCACAGATGTGAATTACGGATATCTGCAACTGAATTGTTGATATCTGTGATTCCAGTTTGAGATATCTAGAATTTGATTCTGACAAGTCATAACTCCAGTTTAATTCCCCTCAATTCAAGACATCTACATTTCCCTTTTCAGCTATCTTAAATTAAGTTTTGACTAGGTGAAATTACATTGTAAATGTCTCGTGGAATGGCGGATATCTACAATTCCGTTGCAGATATTCCTAATTCACATAGTGGTAATCTGCAATTGAATTGAAGATATATGTAATGAGAAACCCCATAGACATGAATGGCAAAAGTGATTCACGTCATTTCTCCTAGGAGGAATGTCTTTGTGGATATCTGAACTGACAATTGTGCATAGGAATAATAAGAATGTTGCGGATATCCGAAATGTTCTTTTTGACTAGGCAAAACTGAATTATGGATATCAGGAAAACAAATCCAGTCTAGTGAATTCATGTCAAATTGGCTTGCCATATGACAATTCCGGCTGCCGTCATTTCCCCTAGTCAAAACTCTAATTCAGGATATCTGTAATTACATTTTGACCAGGAAGAATAAAACATACAGATATCTCCAATTTTAGATATCTCTAATCAAAATTTAATTCAAGATATCTATAACTTGATAATATGTAACTACAATTAATATGACTATCCCTAACTCCAGTTTGAGATATCTAAAACGTCATTTTGACTAGTCATAATTCCACTTCGAGATATCTGCAACATCATTTCGCCTAGTCAAAACTTAATTTAAGATATCTGAAAAGGGACTTGTAGATATCTTGAATTGAGGTGAATTAAAGATATCTTGAACTGGAATTGTGACTAGTCATAATCAAATTGTACATATCTCAAACTGGAATTACAGATCTCTACAATTCACATAGTAGATATCTGCAATTGAATTGTAGATATCTGTAATGAGAAACCCCATAGGCATGAATGGTAGAAGTGACGTAATTCCTCCTAGGAGGAATGTCTTTGTGGATATCTGAAATGACAATTTAGGATAGAAAGAATGTAGGCCTAGTTGCGGAAATCCGAATTGAATTACAGATATCTGCAACACATATCCAGTCTAGTGAATTCATGTCATATTGGCTATAGTTAGCTCGCACATTCCAGGCTGATCACCAACGCCACGTTTATAGTCGTGATCAAACCGAAAGGAAGAAGAATCGTGCGGTGTTATGGAAGTTAAAGAACATGAAACCACAACCAACGGAGTGGCGTCAACGTAAAACACTCTCGCGGCTATCTGGAAGTCAACGTAAACACTCTCGCGAGCCTCTTGGCAAGATGGTTAACTTACCTAGTTGTGAATGGTTTACAGTTGAAGACAGTGTGAACGTTTAAAGGAGCATTGAAGCCCTCTGTAACAACATAACGGCACTTAGTTCATGTGTATTTTAGCTGTACAACTATCTAACTCATGACTTCCCGACAATATAGTCCTCGTTTGTATCCAGTGGCGTTAACCCCCTCGTCTTCAAACGCTCTCGCCGTTGCCATGGTGACATGGCCACCTAACGCTTCGTGGTTGCCATGGTGATACACAAAGGCCCTGTGAGTTGCACCAACTGGGCGTAAGCCTGGGGCCGGTTTCACAAAGATAGACTGTGACTATAGTCTATCTGTAGGATATAGTCGGACTTGACATAGACGTCTAAATAATACTGTTGCACTATACAGTTAAGACACCGACTATGCTAAGTTGTACTAAGTGCAAAGAATTGTGGGTAATTTAAGACTATTTTCAAAACAAAAAAGATGGCGGACCGAGTCGAGTCGAACCGTTCTGCACCTTTCACCCATTCCGAAAATGTATGCATTTTGGACGAGTTCAACTCGTACAAAGACACCATGCTAGGGAAATTCTCGGAGGAATGTAGTAACCGGAAAAAAAAAAAAAAAAGAGATTTGTGTGTGAAGCGTTTCAAAAATATGGTCCAAGAGGCAAAGAAGGAGATTTTTAAACGTAAAAATCCGCCAACGGGAGGAGGAAGTTTCCCGAAACTTAAAGTCACTACCGAAATGGTAATTGAGATTTATGGAGAGGAGTCGCCCATGTTCTGGGGGATCCAAGGCGGCAGGGAAAGTGGGGTTAGCGGCGTCCTCAGACCTAGCGTTTGCAACTCTACTGACGGCGAGATCACCTCATCCCCCCGTAACCTGTTGCCTGCCCTGACGGGTCGATCGGAACGCAAATAGTTCTGCCCCCACTTCTCTCTCTCTCTCTCTCTCTCTCTCTCTCTCTCTCTCTCTCTCTCTCTCTCTCTCTCTCTCTCTCTCTCTCTCTCTCTCTCTCTCTCTCTCTCTCTCTCTCTCTCTCTCTCTCTGTGTCTGTGTGTGTGTGTGTGTGTGTGTGTGTGTGTGTGTGTGTGTGTGTGTGTGTGTGTGTGTGGCGTTGTCACTCTGTTGCACCGTCACACCGTTAGATACATTGGCTCGGCAGATAGTTAACAGTTTCCCCAAGAGAAAGTTTGAAGCTTGAAGTTCTTTTCAAACCTTTACTCAGTAGGCCTACACTGTAAAACTGAGCAGACGTAAAGAATACATTTTAGTAATCTTATCGCATAACAACGATCTAAAAACATCACTTAACATTAGGCTACATGTTTAACTGTGTGATAGAAACTTTTGGTTACCATGGTTACATAGCACTTTAGACCTATGTTAGTCTGGGGGTGAGGTGGCTAACTTTTTAAGTCTAAAATTAGTTGGTCTTAACTTTTGTGAAACTGACTTACTTGCATAAGACTGGTCTATAAATGAACTTAAGACCCATCTTACCCCAAAGACCAGTCTAAACTACTTTAGTGAAACCGGCCCCTGGTCTTAACTACGCCTGGTCGTAACCTGGCGTTCTAAATCCAACCTAACCGAGGAGGGGGCTGGAGGGAGAGGGGGCAGGTCCATGGATTGAGTTTTGCAACGCCAATTATTTGTTGAATAAAACGATATGAAAAGTTTCATCATTATTTTTCTGATACTAATAATCGTTGATTATTGTGTGTGTATTCATCGAGGACAACAAAGGGGACCTTATGCTAAGTATTGTAGCCGTTGTAGTAGTCATGTTTTCGCAGCAGGTGTGTAAACAATATATTAATGTCATTCGAGTTAGAAATATATATATATATATATATATATATATATATATATATGAATTACTATATTGACATCTAGTGGCAGTATTTGGAAAAACATTCTTATATATTTTAGAAAATAATGTTGAGGTTTCGTCCCAACTATTGATTTGTTCTTTAATTGTAGGCTATTTAATGTTCGCATAATTCCGCACAAAATAAGACAACAGAGTACTCGACTCCTTGTAGTGTATAACTGTCATCAATAATTAGACTTTCTTCCATTTGACAGTTGTTCAGACTGCATGGGAATGTGGGACAATTTGAACTGCTGGCCATCAGCTCTAGTTGGTGATGGTGACATTGTCTCAACCTCATGCACAGAGCTCTTCCATACCCGTACACACAGCCACACACAAACACGCACACACACGCGCACGCACGCACGCACGCAGGCCCCCAAATCCGAATTGAATTACAGATATCTGCAACACATATCCAGTCTAGTGAATTCATGTCATATTGGCTATAGTTAGCTCGCACATTCCAGGCTGATCACCAACGCCACCTTTACAGTCGTGATCAAACCGAAAGGAAGAAGAATCGTGCGGTGTTATGGAAGTTAAAGAACATGAAACCACAACCAACGGAGTGGCGTCAACGTAAAACACTCTCGCGGCTATCTGGAAGTCGACGTAAACACTCTCGCGAGCCTCTTGGCAAGATGGTTAACTTACCTAGTTGTGAATGGTTTACAGTTGAAGACAGTGTGAACGTTTAAAGGAGCATTGAAGCCCTCTGTAACAACATAACGGCACTTAGTTCATGTGTATTTTAGCTGTACAACTATCTAACTCATGACTTCCCGACAATATAGTCCTCGTTTGTATCCAGTGGCGTTAACCCCCTCGTCTTCAAACGCTCTCGCCGTTGCCATGGTGACATGGCCACCTAACGCTTCGTGGTTGCCATGGTGATACACAAAGGCCCTGTGAGTTGCACCAACTGGGCGTAAGCCTGGTCTTAACTACGCCTGGTCGTAACCTGGCGTTCTAAATCCAACCTAACCGAGGAGGGGGCTGGAGGGAGAGGGGGCAGGTCCATGGATTGAGTTTTGCAACGCCAATTATTTGTTGAATAAAACGATATGAAAAGTTTCATCATTATTTTTCTGATACTAATAATCGTTGATTATTGTGTGTGTATCATCGAGGACAACAAAGGGGACCTTATGCTAAGTATTGTAGCCGTTGTAGTAGTCATGTTTTCGCAGCAGGTGTGTAAACAATATATTAATGTCATTCGAGTTAGAAATATATATATATATATATATATATATATATATATATATATATATATGAATTACTATATTGACATCTAGTGGCAGTATTTGGAAAAACATTCTTATATATTTTAGAAAATAATGTTGAGGTTTCGTCCCAACTATTGATTTGTTCTTTAATTGTAGGCTATTTAATGTTCGCATAATATAACTGTCAATAATTAGACTTTCTTCCATTTGACAGTTGTTCAGACTGCATGGGAATGTGGGACAATTTGAACTGCTGGCCATCAGCTCTAGTTGGTGATGGTGACATTGTCTCAACCTCATGCACAGAGCTCTTCCATACCCGTACACACAGCCACGCACACACACGCGCACGCACGCACGCACACACACACACACACACACACACACACACACACACACACACACACACACACACACACACACACACACACACACACACACACACACACACACACCACACACAGTAACATAGAAGGTAAGAGAAAGAAAGAGAGATGAGAACAGATTGTGTTGGTTAATTATCTACCGGGGTGGACAATTTCATCTATTCGATTCCCCAACTCCTAGGGCAGGCCTATTCAACTAGCGGCCCCTCCTAATTCTTTTCTGGCCCGCAAGAGGTTGCATGCAAAAAATTAATAAAATAAAGGAGAAACATAGTTGCATGCAAATCAGGTTTCTGTGTGTAGCCGGTGATACTAGCCAGTATCAGTACCACACAATCAGGGACTGGCATCACTTACTCTGACAATGTTTGGCTCAACCGATACGTGTGAGTCTAGCTCTTCTCATATGAATGCCATCAGAACAAGGGCACGTTGCTCCATGACCTACGAGTAGCTGCATGAGTGTCTCAGGATGAGCCAAACTCGGCAAACAAGGCAGTGCAATCTTTCTCACTGACTCACTGGCTCAAAATGTCTCATATGTACAGTAGTTCTGTTTTGTGATGATTCAAACAACATTGTTGAATTCTAAATACGTGTCCAAAATATGTGAGAACAAAATCTTTTATAATGATACGATTAAAAGTGAAGAAGGAAGGAATGCGTCTGACAAGTTTATTCCATGTAGTAGTACTAGGCTATATATTGTAACAACCTCGCCGGTGACATAATGATGTCGAGTCATTAGTAATTGATTGTAGTTTTTAATCAACCAAAACCAGGTCACTGAAACATAACCAACGGCAGACAACCGACAACCAAAACCAACCGCGGTTACCTCGGCAACCCCCAACACGGTCTCACTCACGTGCAGGCCCCCACCCTGATTGACAATAAGAACATTACAATACATGCACATAGAACAACTGGCATAACGGACAACGAAATACAATGCAACACATAACACACAAACTATTTAATTGTCCCAGGGTCGCTACATTGCCTCCCCCCTTCAAAGTTCCTCGTCCTCGAGGGAACAAACAAAGTCCCGGAAGCGACCCGGCGCTCTCCTCTCCCTACGAGGCCGCGTTGGGGCCACGAGGGGCTGGGGAGAAGCGCCTGGGGGCGAGAGGGGCCCACGAGTGTCAGGCCCGGGGGCGGGCAGGGGGAAAGGGAGGGGCGGGGCTGGGGGCCAAGTTGCTGACTGTGGTGATCGACAGGGAGGGGAGACAAGGATAGGGTTAGGTGGGGACCAGAGCATGTGAGCGGAGCGGAGCGCCGAGCAATTCCCGCTCCCCGCTCAGGAGGATGTCCGCTCATTCGCTCTGCCGCTCAACGTTGTGCCAGGGCGCTCCGCTCAAAACCGCTCCGCGCTCATCTTAAATTTCCTGCCGCTCCGGCGAAATCGCTCCACGCTCCGCTCAAATTTTCAAAGTACTTCCCAAACTCCATCTTGCTACTCTCGCGGGCACACAAGCCGGTGTTGCGGGGGGGGGGTGGAAGGGTCTCACGTGACGCGTTTTATCCAATCAGGTTGCTTGGATGCTCCCATTGAAACCCATTCTATTCTACGTGAACCACCTACATGTAAGCCGCTAGAAGCAGTTAAAATCGGAGTGGACTGGAGCGGAGTGAAATCCCCGCTCCGGCCTTTGAATTTAAAACCGCTCTGCGCTCCAACCCGCTCCAACCTATTTCTTCCGCTCCTCTCCACCACCCGCTCCACGCTCCGCTCCGCTCACATGCTCTGGTGGGGACCCAGGGCCAGAACACTGAGGTGTGCGTGTCCGGGGCCCATTCGCACCGGTGCGGGGAGCTGCAGGGCTCGCTGCCTCCTTTCACAGTTGCGGCAGCCATCCTGACTGCAGGGGCGTCGGGAGAGGGCGTCTGCATTAGCATGGCGTACCCCTGCCCTGTGCACCACACTGAAGCTGTAGGACTGCAGCTCCTCGATCCACCGTGCGACCTGCCCTTCTGGCTCCTTGAAAGACATGAGCCACTGGAGCGCGGAGTGGTCGGTCCTTACAGTGAAGTGCCGGCCACAGAGGTAATATTTGAAGTGGCGTACAGCTCTAACGATGGCCAGCAGCTCGCGGCGAGTGACGCAGTAGCGGCGTTCCCGCTCCCCTTCTGGCCCCTCCCCTTCTGGCCCCTCCTGTGCCAGCACGGCGCCATTGCCAACGTTACTAGCGTCCGTGTCCAGGATGAAGGGCAGGCCAGGGTCAGGAGGGGAGAGCACCGGGGCTTTGGTGAGAGCTCCCTTGAGTGTCTCGAAAGCAGACTGGCAATCCTCTGCCCACACAAACTCCCTGTCCTTCTGTAGCAGGCGGAACAGGGGAGCGGCCACACAGGAGAAGCCCCTCACAAAGCGTCTGTAGTAGGACGCCAGTCCGAGGAAGCTTTTCAGCTGTCTGGTGTCAGTGGGGGTGGGCCAGTCCTGGACAGCTTGCACTTTGTCCTCCATGGTGCTAATGCCTTCTTCCCCCACCCTGTGCCCAAGGAAAGTTACCTCTCTCCTCAGGAAATGGCACTTATCAGGATGGAGCTTCAAGCCCGCCACAGCTACTCTCTCCAGAACCTGACGCAGCGAGGCAAGTGCTGTCTCGAAGGAGCCCCCGTGTGCCAGTATATCATCCAGGTAGACGATACACTACTGTCGCCCCCCTCTCAAGGTCCAGCTGGCAGCCAGTGCACCGCAGGAAGTCCAACCCTAGGATACAGGGGTCCTGCACAGCTGCTACCCACACTGGGTGGAGGACAGTCTTTCCCCCTACGCAGATGGACAACAACCCCTTCCCTTTCATGGGAGCCCTCTCCCCCGTGACTGTGCGGAGCTGCACGGTTGTAGGTTGGAGTACCGTCCAGGTCGGCAAAATGTCTGGCCTCACCAGGGTCACAGTAGACTAAAGCCAAACAGGCCACCCCCTCAACAGTGACAGGAACATGAAAAAAGTCCCCCGCCCAGGTCCGCCCCACCACAACAACAGGCTCCAGGATGTTGTCGTCTGCTTCTGGGGGGGGTGGAGCCCCGCCCCCCCGGCTGTGATGATGGGCTCCTCCAGACGACGACGGCGGGGGTAAGGGGGCAGGGCCTCGCGTCTCCCCAATTACGCGGACCCTGACCCGTTTCCCTGGGCTCTCACAGTTGTAGGGCACTCTCTGACAAGGTGGCCAGGCTGCCCGCAGCCCCAGCAGACCCTCTGCTCTCGACGAGATGGGGGGCGGCGGTCCGCCTGCATAGAGACAGCGCGGACGAGTTCAGTGAGCTCGTCCACCCAGGCTGGCTTCTGTGAGTCCTCACTCCTCTCCCTCGCCGATCTCACCATCGGCTGAGGAGCAGGATGACCGTCGATTGCTCCAGCCCACACCATGGCCCTCCCTCTCTATGGCCATCTCCAAGGCCTCTTGCAAAGTCTGCGGGTGGGCTAGCTGGGTCTGCATGCGTAGTTCTGTAGGGGAAAGGGCCTGGAGAAACTGATCCCGAGCGAGTTCGCTCCGCACGGCTGGCGGCATGTGGGCGTATGCTCGCCGAGACAGGCTCTCGATATCGTTGGCCAGGGCCCGCAGCGTCTCCCCAGGCTTCCTGCGCCTATTACAGAGTTCTGAGCGCATTAGCCCCGGCTTAACACATAGTCCAAAACGCCTCCTTAGTGCCCCCACTAGGGCAACATAGTCCCCCGTGTCCTCTGGGCTAAGCAGCAACAAACAAGACAATGCATCGTCCGCCAGACACATCGCAAGCTGCAGCGCTTTGACCTTCACTGACCATCCGGCAGCATCGGCTAAAAGTTCAGATTGCGCGTTGAAAGCTTCCCAGTCAGCCTTACCGGTGTATCTAGGCGTCTTGATGGACACCGGGCTTGATGTAAGAAAGGTGCTTTATTTGTAATAATAATAATAATAATAGATTCAATTTATATAGCGCTTTTCACGTACTCAAAGCATTTTACATAGGGGAAGTTGATGGGGCTAGAGATAGTGAGTGATCTAGGGGTAGGCAGAGGAGAAGAGATGAGTCTTGAGGCGGGACTGGAAGATGGTGAGGGACTCAGAGTCACGAATATGTTGGGGGAGGGAGTTCCAGAGCCTGGGAGATGTCCTGGAGAAGGCTCTGTCACCTAGGCTGTGGAGTTTTGATGTGTGGGTGGAGAGGAGACCAGCTGAGGAGGATCTGAGGGCCCGGAGGGGTTGGTAGAGGGAGAGAAGTGTTACGGTTGGCGAAAAGGTTGGTTAGGACCCAGGATGCAGAGACAGAGTCAGTACGGACAATCCACGGTTTATTGTCAGTAAAGAATAACTCAAGAGATAACCAGCGTGCAAGGCGAAGACAGGAGCGGGTGGGCGTAGCTGGCGGAGGCACCGGAGAGTGTTGCAGTCCGGGGATCATCCACTGGCGAGGAACTGGCGAAAGGATAACACGACGTTAGGAATCAAAGTATTAGGTTAGGGAATCAATGTATACACGTCAGCCAAAATACCGAATGAGACGGAATAATCTGGCGCCGACGAGAAGTCCCCGCCAGGCTTAAGAAGGCGTGTGATTAATTGATGAGGTCCAGGTGTCCCACGTTGCGGTGCCCCGCTCCGCTCGCCACGCCCCTCACCTGTCTAAGAACCAATGTCTGGGGAGCAAATCATAGAGCAATCGCGACAGTACCCCCCCCTCAACGGACACCTCCTGGCGGCCCACCAGGCCTATCTGGAAAACGTTCATAAAATTCCCTGATAAGCTCAGGATCCAAAATAAAGGATCGGGAGACCCAGGACCGCTCCTCCGGCCCGTACCCCTCCCAGTCCACCAGAAACTGGAACCCCCTACCCCGTCTGCGTACATCCAACAGTTTCCCAGACAGAATAGGCCGGGTGGTCATCGATGAGCCGAGGGGGTGGAGGGGGTTCGGACGGAGGATTGAGAATGCTGGCAGAAACAGGCTTTAGCAGTGAAACGTGGAAGACTGGATGGACGTTGAGCTCAGGGGGTAGCTTGAGCTTGATAGCACACGGATTAATGATACCCGAAATCACATACGGACCAATGTACTTGGGTGTCAGCTTCTTACACTCAGTCTGAAGGGGCAAGTCCCGAGAGGAGAGCCAGACGCTCTCGGCGGATGCGCCGGAGATGTTCCTGGACTGACGGGACCGCAACCACTGTCTCCTGCACCGGGAAGAGTGGAGGCTGGAAGCCAGGGGCGGACTGGCCATCGGGAGGTTCGGGAGATTTCCCGAACGGCCGGTCGATTTCAGGCCGAGCCGGCCGGCCGTAATTCTTTTAGATTTTCTATAATTATAATATATATATATATTTTTTTTTATTACATATTTATATTATATTTTTTGTTGTAAAAGATGTAAAAAAAAAAATGAAAAAGTTAAGAAAGCCGTGATTTGGGACAGCCTGCGGCCGGATATTTGCTTACAGCGCGAAACGGAGCTCTTGCCTGACGGTGAAACGGGGCCGATGTATTACTGTCAATTTAAAGGGGGGAGCACCCCCACAGTGTATGGGGGCAAAGCGAGCGGCCAAAGCGAGCGGCCGAACGGCCCCTCCCAACTTGGACTGCTCCGCGGTCTGTCATTTCTGATTGGCTCAGCCTGACACACGGCCGGGTCACTTACTTCTCGTTGATCTCACTGAAGTTACACCGAAATACGAAAATGTCAAAAAGGTGGTGGAGAGGAAAAAGAATTGGGTGGCACTCAGAAGTTGAGGTTGAAAAGGAAAAAAATGTTAGAGCAAGACGCAGCCAAATGTGCTAAATTAACCGACCATTTCCGTGGAAAAGTCAAGGTTGACGGCAACGCCCCTGTCAGCGAGACCAATGGTGAGGCGGGAACAGGAGACAGCAACATAGCTATGACAGGTGCACTAGCGAGCATGTTTGGCAATATAATAATGACTTCTAATTATGGAAGTACCAGAGACGTCAGAGAACTATTCATAATATTGTAATGTCCACGGAAGAGGCAGTGAATGAAGTATTGATTAGAGAGCGATTTATTAGATACCACCGCTAATAAACCATTGGAACACCTCAACACCGGTAACCACAGCAACGGACAACAAACCCCGGCCCGCCCCCATCTCCCAAACCCTGTGTATGTGTCAATGAAATTTTTTTTCCACTAAAATAATTCTATCTTGCACTATTTATTCATTTTCAGCCTTGATTTACCTTTCTAGGCACATGCAATTTCTAATATTTTGTACATGGACAAGAGTGCTTATAAAATATTTCCCAGTGATCTTCACAATATTCTGAACACATGCACATCCCAACAAAGACATTCAGTTGCAATGCACATATCCACGGATAAGGACTAATTTTTATTATTTTACACCAGGGCAAAATTCTACGCGCGCTATTCCTGCGGTCCTCATAAAAGGCCTCTCCATCCCAAAGTCCCGGGCCAAATTTTTGGGCCAGTCCATCCCTGCTGGAAGCCCATAGACACATGGAAGGGAGACATACCTGTGGCGGAGCAGACCAGAGAGTTCCTGGCGTATTCGATCCACGGCAGGTGAGTGGACCAGGAGACAGGGTGTTCGGCGGCGACGCAACGTAATGCCGACCCGAGGTCCTGGTTAGCTCGCTCTGTCTGGCCGTTAGTCTGTGGGTGGTAGCCGGAGGAGAGACTGGCAGACGCCCCTAACGCCTGACAAAACGCCTTCCAAACCCGGGAGGAGAACTGCGGTCCCCGGTCCGACACAATGTCCTGGGGGATAACGTGGAGCCGGAACACGTGCAGGACCAGCAGGTTCGCCGTCTCCAGAGCTGAGGGGAGTTTTGAGGAGCGGAACAAAATGCACAGCCTTGGAGAAAACGATCGACAATAGTCAGTATGGCCGTATTACCGTCTGAGGGCGGGAGACCAGTCACGAAGTCCACCGCTATGTGCGACCACGGCCGGTGTGGAACAGGTAGAGGACGCAGAAGACCAGCCAGAGCACGGTGTGATAATTGCCGCGGGCACAGACGGAACAGGCAGCCACGAAATCCTTGGTGTCGGCAGCCATGGAGGACCACCAAAACCGCTGTCGGAGAAGAGAGAGACAGCGGAGAAACCCTGGATGGCAGGCAACTCTGACTCGTGCCCCCACTGGAGAACGGGCGTGCGGGCCGCCGGCGGAACAAACATCCGACCCGGAGGGCAACCCTCGGGGGTAGGTAGTCCTTGCTGGGCATCCAGCACCACCCGCTCAATCTCCCCATCTGGCTGCCCCGATGACACAGGCGGGAGAGAGAATCCTTTCCTCCACCGACTGCAACACCGGGGAGTCGTACTGGCGAGAGAGAGCGTCGGCCTTGCCGTTCTTGGAACCAGGACGGTAGGTGAGGGTAAAATGAAACCGACCCAGGAAGAGAGCCCAAAGTGCCTGGCGGGAGTTCAGCCTACGGGCGGTCTGGATGTAGGCCAGGTTCCGATGGTCCGTCCACACGATAAATGGATGCGCCGCTCCCTCCAACCAGTGCCTCCACTCCTGCAATGCCAGCACCACTGCTAGCAGCTCCCTGTTACCAACGTCATAGTTAGTCTCAGCCGAGCTAAGACGACGGGAGAAAAAGGAACAGTGGATGTAATTTGTTGTCCAGCGCCGAGCGCTGGGACAACACTGCTCCCACCCCAGAGTTGGAGGCATCCAACCTCCACCACGAACTGGACAGCTGGATCGGGATGACACAGTACTGGAGCCGAGGAGAACAATTTCTTAAGCCGCAGAAACGCGGACTGAGCCGTCTGCGGCCAACCGAAAGGAACCTTAGTGAGGTTAATTGGGTTAGGGAGCAGCCACCCGACTATAATCCCTTATGAACCTCCTATAAAAGTTGGCAAATCCCAGGAACCTCTGTAGCTGTTTCCGAGTGGTAGGAACCGGCCACTCAGAACCGCCCTCACCTTCTCAGGATCCGCCTGCAGTTGACCCCTCTGTACACGAAGCCCAGGAAACTGACCGAGTCGGTGTGGAAGGAACATTTCTTCGCCTTGACGAACAGCTTGTTCTCCCATAACCGCCGTAACACCAACCGAACCTGCTGCTTGTGTTCAGCGAGGTCCCTAGAAAAAATCAAAATGTCATCGAGATAGACTACTACAATCGGTGTAACATATCCCGGAGAACGTCATTGATTAGAGCCTGGAAAACGGCTGGTGCATTTGTGAGCCCGAAAGGCATAACGAGATATTCGAAGTGACCCAGTGGAGTGTTGAATGCCGTCTTCCATTCGTCCCCCTCCCGGACGCGAACCAGATGGTACGGGTTCCGGAGATCCAGCTTAGTGAAGATGTTGGCCTGGTGAAGAGGAGCAAAGGCAGAGTCAAGAAGCGGAAGAGGGTACTTGTTCTTGACCGTGATGTCGTTTATTCCCCTGTAGTCCACACAGGGGCGCAGGGATTTGTCCTTTTTCTCCACAAAGAAGAACCCTGCTCCCACGGGAGAGGAAGAAGGACGAATGAGACCGTTCGCCAGTGACTCGGATATATAGTTCTCCATGGACTCTCTCTCCGGCTTAGACAAGTTGAACACTTTGCTGGAAGGCAGGGGGGCACCGGGCAACAAGTCAATAGAGCAGTCATAGGGACGGTGAGGGGGGCAGGGACAGGGCCCTATCCTTACTAAATACCTCCTTGAGGTCATGGTAAGAGGAGGGAACTCCAGAGAGGTCTATGGGGTCAGGTGAGTGAGGAGGAACGGCACACTTACTAGGGGCGTGGCCCGACCGAAGGCAGTGAGAATGACAAAAAGTGCTCCAGCTGACTAAGGATGAGGTGGACCAGTCAATGTGGGGGTTATGCAATCTCAGCCAGGGATGACCGAGCACAACGGGGGAAATGGGGGAGGGACTAACAAAAAAACTAATTAATTCCTGATGGTTGCCCGAGAGCAGGAGTGAAACAGGAGGGTCCGGTGAGTGACCCAGAGCCAAGAGGCGGCCATCCAAGGCAAAGACCTCCTTGGGCTCAGGGAGTAGGTCCAGTCTCAGCTGGGCCTGAGACAAAGTCAAAGTCATAAAGTTCTCATCAGAACCCGGGTCAATAAAACAAAAAAAAGACTTGAAATGCTGAAGACCAGGTAACTGACCCGGAACTAGGATCCGCTTGGGGAACCCGGAGGACCGGTTACTCGGCTCAACCAGCGGCCCCCTGGAAGCTGGTGAGCTGGCGGGCATGCGTCAAGAGAATGACCCCCCTCCCCACAGTAAAGACAGAGATTGTTCCTAGTACGACGGCGACGTTCTGCAGAGGGCAACCGCATTCTCCCCACCTGCATGGGCTCGGGCCCGAGTCCTACATCGGTGGAAGAAGCGTTGGGAGCAGAGCGAGACATGGGGTTAGGCCGAGCGACCGACCAACCGGTAGATCCAGAACCAAGAGCGGCGGACGGAGTGTCGGGATGATTGCGTCTCTCCTCCTGTCCTCTCTCTTCGTCGATTGTCCAAGCAGGAGGCTAAGGCAATGAGTTCGTCTAAAGAGTTGGTCTCGTCCCTAACCGCGAGCCTCGTCTCTAACACGGTCGGTTAGTCCCCTCAAAAAACGCTCTGTAAAGCCGTCTCATCACACCCACTCTCCGCCGCGGGAATACGGAAACTTAATGCAAACTGAGCGACAGAGTCCGAGCCCTGACGCAGGGAGAGAAGTCGGCTGCTGGCCATCCTTTCCCCGAACCGGGTGGTCAAATACCCTCACGCATTTCGTTAACAAAATCGCATAGGAAAGCGCGAGAGAGGGTCTATTAATAGAGTTCGCTACCGCCAATCGGCGGCCTGGTCTGATAACAGACTTATCATAAAGCAGTCTTAGTCCTGTCGCTGGCGTAAGACAACGGCTGCTGTTCGAAGACTAGGGTGCACTGGTGTAGAAATTGCCTACAACGGCCTAACTCCCCCGCATACCTGACCGGAGTAGGAATAAACGGTTCGCGGAGCTGGCTGGGTGAGGAAACGTGCGTCGCAGCATGGAAGTCCGACGCGGAGGAGACTGCCGGTCCATGGATCGAGCCGGGAGCGGCTAAGGAGGAGACCTGGGAGCCAATCTGCTCCATACGGGCTCCCAGCTCCGTCATGCCGACGGAGAAACCTCGAAGAACCTCAGAAAACTCCTGTAATGCGGCGTCGTGTTGACCGATCCTCGTGCCCTGCGAGGATAGCGCCTGCCGAACCTTGTCTGACTCCGCGGGGTCCATGTTGGCCGGATTATTCTGTTACGGTTGGCGAAAAGGTTGGTTAGGACCCAGGATGCAGAGACAGAGTCAGTACGGACAATCCACGGTTTATTGTCAGTAAAGAATAACTCAAGAGATAACCAGCGTGCAGGGCGAAGACAGGAGCGGGTGGGCGTAGCTGGCGGAGGCACCGGAGAGTGTTGCAGTCCGGGGATCATCCACTGGCGAGGAACTGGCGAAAGGATAACACGACGTTAGGAATCAAAGTATTAGGTTAGGGAATCAATGTATACACGTCAGCCAAAATACCGAATGAGACGGAATAATCTGGCGCCGACGAGAAGTCCCCGCCAGGCTTAAGAAGGCGTGTGATTAGTTGATGAGGTCCAGGTGTCCCACGTTGCGGTGCCCCACTCCGCTCGCCACGCCCCTCACCTGTCTAAGAACCAATGTCTGGGGAGCAAATCATAGAGCAATCGCGACAAGAAGATCAGAGAGATATGGGGGGGCCATATGGTGGAGAGCTTTGTAGGTGAGGACCAGGAGTTTGTAGTGGATCCGATGTGAGATGGGGAGCCAGTGGAGATTCTTGAGGACTGGGGTGATGTGGTGCCACGCTTTAGTATGAGTGAGGAGACGGGCTGCTGCATTCTGGACCAGTTGTAGTCTGTTGATGGAGGTGGTGGAGATGCCGGCGAGGAGTGAATTGCAATAATCAAGGCGGGAGGAGATGAAGGCATGGGTGAGTCTTTCTGCAGCGTGAGGTGTGAGGGAGGATCTGATCTTTGCAATATTACGGAGGTGATAGAAGGAGGTTCTGACAGTGTGGCGGATGTGGGGTTCAAGGGAGAGGGTGGAATCAAAGATTACGCCAAGGTTGCGGGCCTGGGGGGAGGGGGAGACCGTGGTGCCGTCGATAGTGAGTGTGGGGGGGTTTGCGAGTTTACTGAGGGTGGATTTGGAGCCAATGAGGAGGAGTTCAGTTTTGTTGCTGTTAAGTTTCAGGAAGTTATTTTGCATCCAGAGAGTGAGTGAAGACAGGCAGGATTCAATGTGGGAGAAGGGGTTTCTGTGCTGTGGAGGGGGCGGAAGCCAGATTGGAGGGATTCAAAAAGGTTATTGGCGTGGAGATGGGATTGGAGTTGTGTGGTGACGATGCGTTCAAGGGTTTTGGAGAGGAAGGAGAGGTTGGAGATTGGGCGGAGGGGTCGAGACCAGGTTTCTTGAGGGTGGGGGTGACAGCAGCAGATTTGAAGGCAGAGAGGACCGTTCCATGGGACAGTGAGGAGTTGAAGAGCTTAGTGAGGTAAGGGCAGAGAACGGGGAGGCAGGACTTGAGCAGGGGAGTGGGGAGGGGATCGAGGGAGCAGGTAGTAGGTTTGGATGGCCTATAATTTTTGGAGAGTGCAGGAGGGTAATCGAGTCAAAGTGGTGAGACGGCAATGGTGAGAGGTGTTGGGAGTCCAGAGAGATGGGTAGGGAGAGGCCATTGAGTTTGCAGGGGGGTTATGTACAGGGAATAGTGACAATGGTTATTGCAGTGATTTTTGTCTGGCGAAGACCTTGGAGGAATTAGTTGCAGAGATCTGGGTGGAGGTGGGAGGGTGCTGGGTCCGTGGTTTGAGGAGGTTGCTCACTGTGGATAAGAGGGTTCTGGGGTTGTTTGACAGGGGTCAGAAAAGATGGAGGAGTTACTGGTATGCGATGGCGCGGCGTCTTTTAGGCAGTGAGGTGGAGTTTGTAGGCTTGATGGTGGACTGTGAGTGGGGTTTTTTTGGAGAGTCGTCGAGTTGGCGCCGTGTGTTTCAATTTGCCGGAGTGCGGGTGAACCAGGGTGAGAGGTATTAAGAGACAGTTTGGGTTTTGAGGGGGCCAGGTGTTGAGGGCGGGAAGACAGGGTAGCATTAAGGTGTTTTGTGAGCTCAATCAGTGAGATGAGGGTTGAGTCCGGTGGAGGTGAGGAGAGCAGGTCAGAGAAATGGTGGAGTGTCAATGGATTTTAGGTTACGGAAGGTGTTTCTCTAAGGGGCGAGGGGCGGGAGATGTGGAGAGGATGGAGACCGTAAAAAGGTTGTGATCCGAGAGGGGAAAGGGGCATGGCCGGAGGCAATTACAGGGAGATTAATGGAGCAGACAAGGTCAAGGATGTGTCCTTTGTCATGGGTGGGGAAGGTGACATGTTGGGCGAGAGAGAAATTTTCCAATAAAGTGGTGAATTCAAATGAGAGCTTGCAAGTGGGGGAGTCCATGTGGATATTAAAATCACCAAGTAACAGCAGACGTGGAGAGAGAGTTGATGCTAGTGTGAGGAGTTCAGTGAGGTCAGAGAGGAATGAGGGATTGGATTTGGGTGGCCGGTAGATGAGGATAACTGTTGTGGCGGAGGGGGCTTTAAAAGCAATGAATTCAAAGGATGATATTACTAAAGGGAGGGTGAGTTCTTTAATCAAATAGGTCTTTTATGTATGACGGCGAGACCACCTCCACGGCGAGAGGGGCGAGGTTTGGCGATGTAGCTGAAACCAGGGGGAGATGCTTGGTTGAGGGAGAAAAATTCATTGGGTTGTTGCCAGGTTTCAGTAAGTAGAAGGAGGTCGAGGTTATTATCAAGGATGAGTTCATTATGATGGGGCTTTATTGTGGTGAACGAGTGTTAGGAGGCAAAGTTTTGACACAGCCAGAGGGTGTGGGATCGGGGCGTTTGGAGAGGTCTGAGGTTTAGTCAGGGATAGCTGGGGGCGGAGGACAGAGGGGGAGCATCACCATTCCTGGTGCGGCTGCCTAACGGCAGCGTTGGGAAAGGTCCGGAATCGCTGAGTCCTGATGACGTGGTAGGGGCGTGACGGAGCGTGCAGTTGCCGGGTTGAATGGGACGCAGAGACCGTGCTGGGACAAACAAATCTACGGCGGAGCTCCTGTGGATGTAAAAACGCGACGAACCAGTGGAGTCCAAGTGTTTGATGACTGAGATGGATGATGGGGGAGTAGTGACATACCACACAGCTGTGGCAGGCGAATAGTGAGCATGATGCTGCCGGTCGAAGGAGCAACAGCTCAGGCGATAGCGGCTAGCCGCGGGCCCGTGCACAGAGATGGATGACAGCAGTGTAGACCAGGATTACCCACGGCAGAACAGGAGGAGATGGACCAGGGAAAAGACTGACTGTGGGGAAGACCATACAAAGTGAGGAGGATCGATGTGATCAGGATCTGACCTGACGGAGCACCTAGCGTCAGCCAGCCACTCGATAGATTATCTAGGGGGGACCCACTAGCAGGGATCGGGAGGCGAGTGGCTGAAAGTTGTCCGGCAAGGCGATGTAGCGGATTCATTATGTGTGGCCCATGAACCCCCAGTGGTTTTCCTTTTCGGCCCACTTGTTAAGGAGGTTGATAGCCCTGCCTTAGTAATCGCTATCGTGTCTATGTGTGGGTGTGCGTGTGTGCGTGTGTTGCGTGTATGCGTGTGTGTGTGTGTGTGTGTGTCTTGTTTATTATGGAAAATATCCGCTCAATGGGAAGGCATTTGTGCCAGGCAGACCCACGGAAACTGACAAATCAGAAATATTTTTTTGTGTGGTATTGTGGTAGAAATTAACCTTACATTCTATGTTAAACTATGATTAATATTAGGCCTACATATCATATATATACTTTAATAGTGGAAAAGAGCTGATCACCTTTAACCTAGATGTTATGTGCCGTGTGACACCAGTGAGTTGGGTCCAGGGCATTCTCACCTGATGGGCCATGTGGCACATCAGTCAGAGAGTCCAGTCTACTCCCATTTTGATGTACTCTCTGAAGACAATGCTTACATTCACACGTGTGCATCATCTCTGTTTGTATAAAGATAATATATGTTCCAAGGTCACATTGGTAGCCAGAAAAACATGAGAATATACTGACATCCACACAGTGTGACCCAGAAAAACATTCTATGCACATCAATATTTGATGAAAGTCCAACTTTGTATTGTGTAAAGGATTGGGGATATAAGGAGCTGTCCGGGATTCATTCGGTAGTGTGTATTCGCGAATACCATTCGGCTTTGTTGACTCTCGTTTGCGGGTGGCATAAACTCTCCATCTATACTTGACCTGGACTCTCCGATTCTCTTTGCTTATAGCTAGTTTAAGTGAATTAGAGAAGTTGTTATTATTAATGCCACCACAGTATCTCCCTGCTTCTGAATTGCGCGCAACATCTCCACCCACCACTCTTCCACTGGTTTCCATCAGCATTCCACTGTGCAACCATCCTTTTGCGTAATGCGGATTGCGTATGCCCTCATACATTGTTGAAATCATATGCTGGATGCTTTATTCTTTCTATGTGTTTTTTAGTTAATGATCGGGCTATAATAGACCACGTTGGGTATGTAATCGCGGACATAACGATGCCCTGCAATAGCTGCAATTATTCTCTCGCACCATGATCAAGGAACAAATGCGTGGTAGGAACTAGGAACTAACGTTCTCAGCATATGTTTACTGGGACCCAATGCGGCGAGAGACATCTACATTCCGATTGGCTGGCGGTCATTTACAGCCGAACCGCTACTAGCTCATTTGCATAGAGTGGAGCTGTTTTCAACTCTCATTTACAGCTTTACAGCTTTAAAGCTATCGCTCAAGCGTTTTATTGCTCCTATCGCTTTATCGCTCATGTCTAATAGAAAGTGAATGGGCGTTTATCGCTCAAAACGCTTTACAGCTTTTGGTGTGTGAACGCACAGTTATTCCTTTGTTCCCACTTGTTTTTGGTTCCACGACAAACCTCAGCCTGATATATGTTGGGAGGATTTTTTTCTAAACAGTCAGCATCTCAAACACTGGGTCCAGCTTTACATGGTGCATCCCGCATCCTCCTTTGCATCGTGCAGATGTTAGGCAGTGGAATCTGCATTTGCTGGAGGGTTTTATAACCAGCGGTCCATTTTACTTTTTTTCTCCTTTCCTCACCGTATTCCTCTCTTGTTAACACTTATATCTACTTATATATTGTTGTCTCATCCATTGTTTAATAAAAAAAAATACTATTTAATTCATCTAACATTCATTTGTTATTCTTTAATAGATGTGATACTTTGTGTATGACTTAGTCTTAAAAGTATCATGGTTGTGTGGTCAGCTCCTGCCTCATCAGAAGAAGTTGCCTGGAAACTAAAATGCTAAATGGACTGTTGCTACTCTGCTTTCCCATTGAAGTACACGGCAGCGCGGCGTGTTCTGGAACTATACGATGGTCTTTGAGTGTGGGTGATCATAAGCCGTAGGTTAACGAGGCTATGACATGACTAGAAAAAAAAAATTGCATTTTATTCATGCAAAATGCATGCACACTTAATAAACTCAATTTACTTCGCAATACTGTCACTCTTTTACATGCCATAAGTCTATATGCAGTTGTTAGATTGCATATAACATGTTTGCATTTTTGGCAACCTCTGCGCAACATAACCCAACCACCCCCCCCACCTTTTTAAGAGGGCAGGGAAAATAATGTGGGCCCAGCCCCCCATCCTCCTTAAAGGAGCTCTAGCTCTGCTCTCACTCAGGTCCTCATGCTCTCCTCGGTTCACAACGCCCCCCGGTGGACCCTGACGTGAAGCGACCGGGCTCATGTCAAGCTCAACTCTATTACCCTTTACAATCTTTGACTGCAGAATCCCCAAATATGGCTACTTTTGTTATCGTTATGATTATTATTTACAGAGGTGGTCTTCTTAAAAAAAGTGTGAAGCGTCAAAAAAAACGTTGACGGTGTACGTTTCCATGAACACTGGATACGTAGCATTTCAACGTAAAATAGCGTGTTATAACTACAGTATCCACGCGTGCCGCTGTGGAGGCGGGTTTAGGGGTTTGGGTTTCACGGGTTTCGCGGCAAATTGTGGACACGATTGTTGAGGGGGGGGGGGGACACGTTAGTTGAGGGGTGGGGGGGGGGGGGTGGGGGGGGGGGGGGCCGGAGACACGTTTGTTGAGGGGGGGGGGGGGACACATTTGCAGGGGGGGGGGGACACGTTTGTCGAGGGGGGGGGACACGTTTGTTGAGGGGGGAGACACGCTCGACAACGAGAGTTGTTTTTTATTGTACGCTCGACAACGAGAGTTGGTTTTTATTGAACGATACTTCAACACGGAACACCTGCACGAAACGATGGTCACGTCACTCTCGGTGACGGTGTCGACAACAATGAACACACGAACAATGAACATGTTAATAGTGTGGCAACCCGTCTCTGGCACAGCGCCCCTGGAGGCCAAGGGGGCAGGTTGTGGAGGCGGTGTACCACCGATTCTCCACAGATGGCGCCAGTAAGAACATTGGGGCCAATTAATGAAATGCGGAACACCTGAGGAGCAGGTGTGGAAGCATGCTTTAAAAAGCATGCTTCCACACTCATTCAGGGCACTCCTGGTTTGCGTGTGCGGAGAGACCAGTCTCATGGGTGATGGGATTCCACCCGGAGGAAAAAGACTGTTGATTCCTCCAAAGCTGAGTTTATGTTTGGTTTGATAGATTTATAATTTACTATTGAATAAAAGTGCCATTTTGGCTCCAAGTTATCTCCAGTTCGTGTGCTTATTGGAAGGAGGCGGCTCACTCACCAAGCCGGGTTGCCACATATGGTGGAGAATGCGGGCAGCTCGACCAATCTACGGACCATCTTTAAAGTAAACGCCGACTTCCAATGGAGGCAATCCGACCACGCAACTGTTTTTCCTTTTCAATGGATGAACGAACCCCAACGCAGAGCCTCGAACGAGCCACAGGTTTTTCAGTGGACGCCAGAACCCCGATGCAGAGCCCCAACAGAGCTGCAGCTGCCACCCAGAGAGAAAATGAACTCCAACTCCTCCGAGATGCAGTCCAACGGCTCGAGCAGGGGCCCACGTTCAACAAGCAGATCCAGGAAAGGCCCGAGGAGAAGTGCACCCTGAACAGGGAGATCCAGGAGCTCAAGGACATGCTGGAGGTTAAGGAGCGGAGGGTCAATGACCTACAGAACGGGATTGAGAACCTGCAGTTACAGCTGAGGGACAAGGAGAAGCAGATGGGCAGCCTGAAAGGGAGGATCAAGTCGCTGCAGGCGGACACCTCCAACAAAGACAGCGCCCTCACCAGGTTGGTGGAATCCGTCGCTGAGAAGGAGCATATCATCCGGCGGCTGAATGAACAAAGGTTCCAGGATGACCAGGAGAAAGGTGAGGAGCTGGTGGCCAGCAAGACTATGCAGGAGAAGATGAAGGTGGGGCCCAAGATGGCCCTGGAGGAGACTGCCGCCGGACACGAGGCCCAAAGCATGGACTGGTTCCGGGAGAGGGAGGCACTGAAGGCCCAGCTGTTTGATGAAGGAGCTGGAAGAGAATCGGCAGGTCGCCCAACAGCTGAGCTTCAATGTCAGTCCCCAGCCCCAGCCAATTGAGACTCGTCCGGACAGACGGGGAACAGCGCCACCTGGACGGGCAGCCCAGCCGAGGCGACGCGTCCGAGAGGTGGAGAGGCGGGATCGCATCCGTCAGTTCCAAGAGAGGGAGGACCGGGAGCACCTGATCCGCAAGAGGAACTGGCTGGAGGTGGAGAAGCGGCGTCTGGACGCCGAATGCATGGAGATGCAGTTCCTGGAGCGTGAGCGGCAGCGCATCCGGTTTGAGCGCCGGCGTGAGCGGTACGGGATCCAGCGGGAGCGGGTCAAGCTGCGCCGGCAGCAGGAGCAGCTACGCTTCGGGCAGGACTACCGCTCCGGCAAGCGGTCCTACAGGGGGGACACTGGCCAACACCCTATCCAGCCTCGACGCGGGTTGCTGGTCAGTCAGAGGTGCCCCGGGCCTTCATCAAAGGGTGGAGGAGTGTGGCACAGCGCCCCTGGAGGCCAAGGGGGCAGGTTGTGGAGGCGGTGTACCACCGATTCTCCACAGATGGCGCCAGTAAGAACATTGGGTAACCCTTCCTTTTAGTTAGTTAGTTAGTTAGGCCTTTAAGTTCCCAAAGGAACATAGGCCATCGACAAAACCCCTCCATCCTCTCCTGTCTTGGGCCCTCCGCTCCAGTTGAGGCCAGGACAGCCCTTCTTTCTTCATTTCCTGTTCTGTGGTTCTTCTCCAGGTGGTTCTCGGTCTGCCTCTCCTCCTCTTGCCCTGTGGGTTCCAGGTTAGGGCTTGCTTAGTGATTGACTTCTGTCTTCTGAGTGTATGGCCTATCCACTTCCATTTCCTCCTCCGGATTTGGTTTTCTATTGTTTCTTGTTTGGTGAGTTCCCACAGGTTGGCGTTTGAGATGGTGTTGGGCCAGTAGATTCCCAGGAGGCGTCTGAGGCACCGGTTGGTGAAAGTCTGCAGCTTATTGAGTATGTTAGTGGTGGTCTTCCAGGTTTCAGAGCCATATAGAAGGGTGGACTTGACGTTTGAGTTGAAGATTTGTAGTTTGGTCTTGAGTGACAGGTTTTTCATCTTCCAGATATTGTTGAGCATGTTGAATGTTGCCCTTGCCTTTCCAATTCTGGCTCGGACGTCCTCCTCTGTACCACCATCCACAGAAATGATAGTCCCCAGGTATGTGAAGCTGGCTACTTCCTCTAGCTGGTTTTGGTTCATGGTTATGGGAGTGTTGTTGTTGCTGTTAATTCTCATTACTTTGGTTTTTGATGAGTTAGTTTTGAGCCCGAGCAGAGCAGCGGTATCCTCTAGCTTGCCTGATTTTTCCTGCATCTGTTGATGTGTGTGAGCCAGTAGTGCCAGGTCATCAGCAAAATCCAGATCTTCTAGCTGCTCTGTCAGGCTCCACTGTATGCCAGTTCGGCTATTGCAGGTTACTTGTATCATGATCCAGTCTACGCAGAGGAGGAACAGAAGGGGAGAGAGCAAGCACCCTTGCCGTACACCAGTCAGGACCTCAAAAGGCTCAGATATGCATCCTTCATGGAGGACTTGGCATCGCATCCCTTGGTAGGTGCTCCTAATGATGTTGGTTATTTTTACTGGGATCCCGTAGTGGGCCATCAGTTTCCACAGCATCTCCCTATCCACACTGTCGAAGGCTTTTTCAAAATCTATGAAATTTACATAGACAGAAGTGTTCCATTCGATGGACTGCTCAATGATAATCCTGAGGGTGGCGGTTTGGTCTCCACAGGATCTGTTTTCCCTGAAGCCGGCCTGGTTTTCCCTCAGTTTCTCATCCAACCCCTTCTGAAGCCTCTCCAGCAGGATCCGGTTGAGCACCTTCCCTGGAGTTGATAGGAGCATAATTCCGCGGTAGTTCTTGCAGTCCCTGAGGTCTCCTTTCTTTGGGATTTTCACAATGTGTCCATCTTTCCAGTCTGATGGGACACATTCTTCCTCCCAGATGGTTTTCAGTAGGTGGTGGAGCATGTTGGTAGAGGTTTCGATGTCGGCTTTCAAGGCTTCTGCTGGAATACCGTCGGGTCCCTCTGCTTTCCCTCCTCTCAATGTCTTAATGGCTTTTTTGATTTCTGGCTTGGTGGGGGGATTGCAGTTTATCTTCACCAAGTTTGGTGATGGTGGGATTTCTGCTGTCAGATGTGGGGCCTGCCTATTGAGCAGTGCTCTAAAGTGTTCTGTCCATCTCTTCACTTGGTCTTCCTTGGTTGTGAGGAGTACACCCTGTGCATTTTTAATGTGTGCCTGTGTGTGTCTGAATCTGCCTGTGAGCTTTTTAGTGGTTAGGTATAGGTCCTTCAGGTTGTTCTTTCCTGCTGCTTCTTCTGCCTGTTGTGCTAGATCCTCAATGTATTTCTTCTTGTCTCTCCTTACACTTTTCTTCACTTCCTTGTTTGCTGCTGCATAGTCTCTCTGTGCTGCCATCTTGGTTGCTCTGGTTTTGCTTCTGTTTAATGCCTCCTTTTTTCCCCCTCCTCTCGCTCACTTTTCTGGTGGTGTCCGTGGAAAGCCAGGGTTTGTTGTCTGTCTTTCGTCTCCCTACTACTTCCTCACATGTGTCTTTCCACATGTTTTTCAGACCTTTCCATATCTCATCCACTTCCCTGGGGGTTTCTATTTCTATTTCCAGTGCTTGATACCGGTTGTGCAGTGCGATTTTGTAGAGTTCTGTTGTACCTATATCCTGAAATTGTTGTATGTTAAATTTGACCCTTCCTTCTCCGTGTTTCATGGCTTTTAATTTCAGCTGAATCTTTGCTGTGAGGAGGTGATGGTCAGACCCTGCGTCTGCTGCTCTTCTGGCTCTAACGTCCAGCAGTGAGTGCCTAAACTTCTGGCTGATGCAGATGTGGTCAATTTGATTTTCTGTGATGTGGTCAGCAGACACCCATGTTATTTTATGGATGTTCTTGTGTTGGAACACTGACCCACCGATGACCAAGTTGTTGTCTGCACAGGCTTCTGCAAATCTCTCTCCATTCTCATTCATGGTGCCTAGTCCTTCTTTTCCCATTATTAGCTCGTAGCCGTTGTTGTTTCCACCTATCTTTGCATTCATGTCTCCCATCAAGATCATGATGTCCTTTTCTTTCCTGGACTGTAGAATGTGATGTAGTTGGTTGTAAAATTGGTCCTTGGTTTCATCATCAGTGTCGTTGGTGGGGGCATAACATTGTACCACTTGGAGGTTTATTTTCTTGTGTGTGGTTTGGAATTTGGCTGTAATGATCCTTGAATTGATGGGTTCCCAGCTGATCAGGGCCCTCTGTGCTTCTTTGGACAACATGAATGCTACTCCCTGAGTGTGTGGTGCAGAGTCATCTGGATGTCCAGAGTAGAGGATGGTCTCTCCACTCGCCAGCTTGACCTGCCCTGACTGGAGCCACCTGGTTTCTCCCAGACCAAGGAGAGATATTTTATATCTCCTCATTTCCTCCGCTATCATTGCTGCCTTTCCCCCAGCGTACATGGTCCTCACGTTCCATGTTGCTATGTTTGTGGGTCGCCTTGAGGTCAGAAGCAGTTTCGGACGTGCTGTCTCCTTTCGGTTTTCCAGGCACGTCGTCATCATCTCTTTAGCTTGAGGTGCTGTAGAGGCTTCTTTCCCAAGGGGTAAGGATTTCTTGGGTTTCGTCGATGTTTTGGTAGCTATTCTGTTTTTACGGGGTGGGATCGCTGGCCCCACGCCCAACCCCCATCTAAGGGGGAGTGTTTTGGAGTTGACTTGTTAGTCTTCTTCCCTCGCCTATTGTCTTCCAGGTAATAGATTAAAGTCTCATACCACGTGAGGCCAGACAGGCTTTAGGTCGTGTACAAGCTGTCTCGGCACGTCAAGCCCAACCAACTCCTGCTACTGTGTAATGAAAGCTGCCCACGGGCAGCAAACCCTACCAGCAGCGCCCTAGTTACTAGGTATTTACCCGGTACATACATGGTAAATCATAGTGTATTACTGGGTAATTACCACTGGTAATAAGAAGGTAAATGCAGAGGTAGTTACCCGGCAAATACATGGTAAATCATAGTGTATTACTGGGTAATTACCACTGGTAATAAGAAGGTAAATACAGAGGAATTATCCAGTAAATTATAGTGTATTACTGCGTAATTACCACTGGTAATAAGAAGGTAAATACAGAGGAATTACAGCTGAAGTACTAAGTAAAACCTCCACTATTACCCATCAACTCAACTAAGTAGCGTGTAGTTGTAACTGTTTTAGGTTGGTAATAACTCGATATTGTGTACTTCCTAGGAAATTAGGCAACCAATTCTTAGAAACACTTATTATCCAAGGTTTATGTACTTAAGAGCCGAAGTTTAATGATGTACAATCTAGAAATTAGCATAGTACTTTCCAATAAAATACTTTTCCTTAGTTATTATTCGTAGCTACACCCATTTAGAAAGGGTTTATTCGATTTACCACTATGGAATTACTTACCTGGTAACAACCTCTGCAGGAAGTTTTCCTCTAGTGTTATGGTACATCTTCTTAAATACTGGGTACAAAGCCGTTTGTTTCCATAGTATTACCAGGTTCTTACCATATAATTTATAATAGATACATTCCATTATCCATGCAGTCAACACAAACTTGTACCATGTACGTTCTGCGACGTTACCAAGTAAAACACGACAATTTACCCAGTAATTAAGCTGAAACTGTACTGTAAAAGGAAGCCTCGTTTGTTTCCATGGTATTACCAGGTTCTTACCATATAATTTGTAATACATTATTCCCTTTTCCATGCAGTCAACACAAACTTGTACCATGTACGTTCTGCGACGTTACCAAGTAAAACAAGACAATATACCCAGTAATTAAGCTGAAACTGTACTGTAAAAGGAAGCCTTGTTTGTTTCCATGGTATTACCAGGTTCTTACCATATAATTTGTAATACATTATTCCCTTTTCCATGCAGTCAACACAAACTTGTACCACGTACGTTCTGCGACGTTACCAAGTAAAACACGACAATTTACCCAGTAATTAAGCTGAAACTGTACTGTAAAAGGAAGCCTTGTTTGTTTCCTTGGTATTACCAGGTTCTTACCATATAATTTGTAATACATTATTCCCTTTTCCATGCAGTCAACACAAACTTGTACCATGTACGTTCTGCGACGTTACCAAGTAAAACACGACAATTTACCCAGTAATTAAGCTGAAACTGTACTGTAAAAGGAAGCCTTGTTTGTTTCCATGGTATTACCAGGTTCTTACCATATAATTTGTAATACATTATTCCCTTTTCCATGCAGTCAACACAAACTTGTACCATGTACGTTCTGCGACGTTACCAAGTAAAACACGACAATTTACCCAGTAATTAAGCTGAAACTGTACTGTAAAAGGAAGCCTCGTTTGTTTCCATGGTATTACCAGGTTCTTACCATATAATTTATAATAGATACATTCCATTATCCATGCAGTCAACACAAACTTGTACCATGTACGTTCTGCGACGTTACCAAGTAAAACACGACAATTTACCCAGTAAGTAAGCTGAAACTGTACTGTAAAAGGAAGCCTTGTTTGTTTCCATGGTATTACCAGGCTCTTACCATATAAGTTGTAACTGGTTATTCCCTTTTCCATGCAATCAACACAAACCATATATGTTCTGCAACATCGTTCACCAGTAGTTAAGCACTTTAATTGTTGTTATAAAACCCCAAACCACTGTTGATGAAAGACATATTAAAATTAAACAAAATCAAAGGCTTATCTTTCAAACAATGCATCTCTCACAAAAAGGCACTGAACACTGAAGAAATCTGACAAAAAAAAGAGCCGTCCACATCAACTCAATTTAAATGTTACTGATGGTGTTTTCATAAAACACATGACAGTGTTATGGCAAGTGACCACAAGGAAGACTGCTTCAACCTCTACAATTTGAATAAGTGGTGAATGCCATGCAGCAATCTGCCTATGGGAGCATCTTTGTGGTCATTCGCAAACCAATGAGTCCACTCGATGAATGAGAGAAGACTCTTTAGTGTCTTCTCTGTGAGGTATCCCTGCAGTCTCCACATCTGGGATTTGAAGGCTGACCAAGACCTGACCAGGTACCTCCAAATCTCCCCTTCCAAGAATCAGAAGACAAGAAAATAAACATTAGGACTGTCAATTAATGAACATTTCTAGAACATGTAGAACTCAAAGATTATTTTGTTTATCAGTTAAGAAAGGATGCTGGTCCTCTGGCCATTGTGTTTGGTCATATTGAAAAGAGAAAAAGGCATAGCCATAAATACAGTTAATAGGACGGGAGGGGACAGGCTGTTAGCTCCGGTTAGCCCTTTAGCATCGAGCTAGCGGAGCTTCTGTCATTGAAATAACTCGGACATGTTGTTCAAAACCTATAACACCCAATTTATTAAAATATCCGGATTTAATTGGGCTCTCTCCCATAAGTACAGTTAATAGGACGGGAAGAGACAGGCTCTCTTAGCCCCGGTTAGCGCGATGCTAAAGAGCAGCTCTACTGGAGCATGACACCTCAACAGGTGCAAGTTAGCCTCCGGTTTGATATCTGCCGGATATTCGGTTTACCACCCAATCGGATTCATCAACATAAGTGCAATACATTACGGGCTTAGTATGTTGAGGACGGTTTAGGACACCGTATCGCGTAAAAATCACAAACACATGTTGTCGCCATCAATGTCTGTGCAACAACGTCATTTACGTTCTGGCTGCTACCTGTTTTAGGGACCGTCAACAAATTACACGCACCGACTGTTGGCAGAGACGTTACCATGGAATAGGGGATTATCACGCTGATACGTAGTACTTCCGCATTCGGTGTTCATTGTGCACTGTGACATCCGGTGAATCACTCATCACTCTGGCGAACTGATGATGGAGGACCGGCAGTTCACTTTCACGACATCCCAGGTAAATGTACCCAAAGTCACGTTTTCTGAAGTTCACAGACTTACCGAACAACACTCCATAACAGCCCGCTCCAAACTGGACCAGGGATTGTTTATTTTTCGAGAAATATATCGACTACGAATGCGAGTGTCTGCTAGCTAGCTTACGCTAGGTAGGTTGGCTTATGCTAACGTCGGTTTGGCGTCAGCTCTGTCTGGAGGGATGAAATGATAAGAGATGAAAAATAAGGTAGACTTGTACTTCTTTGGTACATATATGAATGTGTATCTTCAGCAGAAAGTGAAATTAATGTGAAATGAACTGAATGAATAAAGGAACTGAAAGAATAAAAGGATTTAATTCATTCCCTTTTTCTGAGGACATCATTTACTACATTATATATTAACATTATTTTGAATACTTTCAGGATGGACTGACTGGACTTTAAAATTGATTATAGATTAAAGACTTCTTCATACATGTCATTCAATATATACAATGTTTTCAGTGTACAAAATTACAGCTCCGGAAAAAATGAAGGGACCACTCCAAATGTTCAGTGCCTCTCGTTTTAATATTTATATATTATATTTAATATTTATAGGTACATGTTTGAGTAGAAACACAGTGATGTAGCCTTTTAAATCAAGTGGTCCCTGGAAGTTGGTCATCACACAGCAGACGGTCCACAGCTGATTGACTGTCGCAGACAAGGTGAAAGGACAGCGTGTTCCCAGATGCGGTATTCCTTGACTCTGCCTATTGCTCTTTCTACGAGGATTCGAAGTCGAGCGATTGCTTGTGTTTTCAGAGCATCCTCTTCAGTGAACTGCGCAGTGGTTAGAGATAAATTAATTAGTAATATTATTGTGAGTGCTTCTGTCCATCTTAAACATTTGTCTGCATATCTTAATGGTCACATTTGGGTCAAAGTTTTAATTTGAAATGTTCATTCCTTTCATGCTTACCTGTCATCTTGAAGGGTGGTATAATCAGCGTTGCCCCACGATCAGCTAGTGGCTTCTCGATGGTGAAACCCTTGTCTGCCATGCAGCCATCTCCTGGCTCCAGTAAATCCAGCAGTCCACCTTGTTCAGTCAGCTCTGGGTCGGAGATGGAGCCGGTGAAGAGACTTGACACAAAAGTCACAGCACTACAAGGGGCAATCCCAATCAAGGCCTTAAAGGTTGTTGTGTTCTTGTAAGATGATGTTCGGGTAATCATCGACTGCACCTCGGTGCAGTCGATGATTACCCGAACATCTGGACTGTACTGCACAAATTAGCTTGGCATGGTGTTCTTGACTTGCTGTTTACTCATCCAGATGGGGAGGGAGCCAAGGAGCAGGTAACGGTAGTTGGCCCACGGTATAACAACATGGGAGACAGTGGACACACTGACCTGAAACATGTCAGCCAGCACCTTCTCTTGCAGGCCTGCAGCAACCCGGCAGCAGAAGAGAAAAAACTCAACCAGTTGCAGTCTACACGTTGGACTGGGAGAAATGGGTTCAAATGTTTGTTTCTTTTTCTGAGCTTTCGACCAATAAACCAACATGGAGGCAGATGGTTGAATAACCTCCCAGAAGTCACAAAAAACATCTCTTGACGTGAATCTGGTGTAAAAAAGGATGTCCGCGTCTGAGACACAGAATCTGTGAAAAGGCACTTGAACCACTTTCAGCTGTGACAGCTCTCATCAGCTCCTTGACTGTTTCTTCCAATTGCTGTATGTGTACAGCAGCAGCATCCAGTGCACCTGTATGAGATGAGGAAAAAAAATTAAAACATCTAACCCAGATTTTGGCTGTGACTTGCATATTGGAAGCAGTTTGGACCTCTAAAGAAATTGCTTTTTGTAGCTCAATATTGCTTTTAAATTTAGCTTTTTATAGCTCAATATTCACCTTTACAATTAAGTAAGATATAAAATGCAACATTTGTACTTGTGATGAAGCTTTTCACATTGTGGTTTGGTCAAATGCTGGGACATTAATAAGACTAAACATTTTGTGCCCGAGTTCTGAAAAGTTGACCTACCTCCTCGGTATAACCTACTAAGAGCCCATTCTGTGATTAAACCATAGGTAGTACATCCTGTCAGGTAGGTGGTTTAAGAACAGTATGGGGTAATAGTAAGCCAATATTTCAGAACACTAACAAACACTGACAAACCTGGTTTAGGAGCAGAACCGAAATCATGTTCTGAACCGCTTGAATCCACTTCTTCCTTAGACTCATTTCAGTCGGGAATCCATGAAAACTTAAGTAGGGTTGGTGTTGTTTGTTAGATGTACAAAGTGGAACAGAGCAGTGACATCTAGCCTTTGTTTCAGCCATGGTGGAAGTGCGCCGGAAGTTTTCATGCACAACGAAGACAAATCCCGCCACCGGAACCAGGAAGCGTGATAATCCCCTATTGTTTCAGGAAATTAATCACACAAATATATTGCAATCTAGTTAATCATAATGCAGTTAATAGTTTAATATTCGACAAAAATCTACCAAACTATATTTGAAATTATTAATTGCATCCCGTTTAACAATAATGCAATATATTAGCAAAGTTACTTGCAGTAAGTAACAGCCCACCATTGGCAACTACTACTACAATCAGGTGACAAAATGTATTTTTTAGTGATTTTTATGTTATTTTATATGATTTATTTCCAGAAACAATTCCATGGTAACGTCTCTGCCACCAGTCGGTGAGTGTAACTTGTTGACGGTCCCTAAAACAGGTAGCAGCCATGGCAGAGAACGTAAATGACGTTGTTGCAGACATCGATGGCGACAACATGTGTTTGTGATTTTTTGCGATACGGTGTCCTAAACCGTCCTCAACATACTTAGCCCGTGATGTATTGCACTTATGTTGATGAATCCGATTGGGTGGTAAACCGAATATCCAGCGAATATCAAACCGGAGGCTAACTTGCACCTGTTGAGGTGGCATTCTCCGGTAGAGCTGCTCTTCAGCATCGCGCTAACCGGGGCTAACAGAGCCTGTCTCTTCCCGTCCTATTAACTGTACTTATGGGAGAGAGCCCGATTAAATCTGGATATTTTAATAAATTGGGTGTTATAGGTTTTGAACAACATGTCCGAGTTATTTGAATGACAGAAGCTCCGCTAGCTTGATGCTAAAGGGCTAACCGGAGCTAACTGCCTGTCCCCTCCCGTCCTATTAACTGTATTTATGGCTATGCCTTTTTCTCTTTTCAATATGACCAAACACAATGGCCAGAGTTCCAGCATCCTTTCTTAACTTATGAACAAAATAATCCTTGAGTTCTACATGTTCTAGAAATGTTCATTAATTGACAGTCCTAATGTTTATTTTCTTGTCTTCTGATTCTTGAAGGGGAGATTTGGAGGTACCTGGTCAGGTCTTGGCCAGCCTTCAAATCCCAGATGTGGAGACTGCAGGGATACCTCACAGAGAAGACACTAAAGAGTCATCTCTCATCCATCGAGTGGACTCATTGGTTTGCGAATGACCACAAAGATGCTCCCATAGGCAGATTGCTGCATGGCATTCACCACTTATTCAAATTGTAGCGGTTGAAGCAGTCTTCCTTGTGGTCACTTGCCATAACACTGTCATGTGTTTTATGAAAACACCATCAGTAACATTTAAATTGAGTTGATGTGGATGGCTCTTTTTTTTGTCAGATTTCTTCAGTGTTCAGTGCCTGTTTGTGAGATATGCATTGTTTGAAAGATAAGCCTTTGATTTTGTTTAATTTTAATATGTCTTTCATCAACAGTGGTTTGGGGTTTTATAACAACAATTAAAGTGCTTAACTACTGGTGAACGATGTTGCAGAACATATATGGTTTGTGTTGATTGCATGGAAAAGGGAATAACCAGTTACAACTTATATGGTAAGAGCCTGGTAATACCATGGAAACAAACAAGGCTTCCTTTTACAGTACAGTTTCAGCTTACTTACTGGGTAAATTGTCGTGTTTTACTTGGTAACGTCGCAGAACGTACATGGTACAAGTTTGTGTTGACTGCATGGATAATGGAATGTATCTATTATAAATTATATGGTAAGAACCTGGTAATACCATGGAAACAAACGAGGCTTCCTTTTACAGTACAGTTTCAGCTTAATTACTGGGTAAATTGTCGTGTTTTACTTGGTAACGTTGCAGAACGTACATGGTACAAGTTTGTGTTGACTGCATGGAAAAGGGAATAATAATAATCTCTGTCTGTCTGCCTGCCTGTCTAAAGGTAGACCCTTCCTCACCCCCTCATGAAGACACCTTCCCATCTGCGTTACCCCCCCTAACTAACCCCCACAGAATAGCTTTGTCTTTAATGCCCTACTTTGGCGTCGTTTTGAGTACTCGTCGTTAACGATTGTTCATGGTTATGGGTGAGAGGTAAGGTCCTCCACTATCGGTCTCTGTGAAGATCGAGCCACAATAGAACATTAACGAGAGTTCCAATCATTATTATCTTTCACTTCTCCCATTCTTCTGAACTTTCCCGAGGCCGGCACGGTCTGTGTTCCTAAGCAGTAGCTCCATAGCGGACATTCAGAGTAAATACCATCCTATCTGATGATCCGCTAATGCCATCCAAGACTGCATGCTTACATTTTACATTCAAGTCTGTTGGTATTTTGTTATTAAAGATGATGAATTATTAATCTACGAGTCCCTCCTAACCCTTTACACTCGTAAAAGTCCCCACCACCCCCCTCCAGGCCCAGTCTAACACCCCGTCCCCTCACTGGCCTTCCATCTCTCTCTCTCTCCAACCCCGTCTCTCTCCGCTTCTCCTCCTCCACTGTCATAATGAACCCCCCACCACCAATCTTCCTCCAGCAAAACCTCCTCGTAAAGACCAACCCCCAGCCTCTCCCACGACACATCTCTCTCTCTCTGACGCTATTTTTAACAACGATAACTTCTATTTGTAGTTCCCCTTATCATCCAAGGATCTCATAGGGCTATCTGTGTACATATAAATGTACACACAGCGCAGAGACATAGTGTATTGAGAACACAAATTGCGGTTAAGTGGTAGCCTTATGCTATAAGGTACCACCGTTTTCAGCCGGACAGATAGAACTCAGAGAAGTTTCTGTAGTCGGCTGATACGTATGTAGTTTGCCCCGCCGCCATATTTGTAGTTCTTGGTAGTGAATCCAACCCCCCCTCTCCCCTCCCTCCGATCCCCCTTCGTGGATCTCCTCCTCGTTTCTTCCTCCCGCCTGAACCTCCTCGTAAAGACCAACCCCCACCCATCCCACGACACCTCTCTCTCTCTCTCTCTCTCTCTCTCTCTCTCTCTGTGGCTGTTTAAAACTAACGATAACTTCTGTTTGTAGTTCCCCTTTTCATCCGAGGATCTCATAGGACTATCTGTGTACATATAAATGTACACACAGTGCGGAGAAAGAGTGTACTGAGAGCGCAAAATGCGGTTAAGTGGTAGCCTTATGCCATAAGGTACCCCAGATATCAGCCGGACAGATAGAACTCAGAAAGTTTCTTATATCGGCTGATACGTATTAGGGCCCTGCCGATTTAATCGGCCGATTATAGCCTTTTTGAAAATAATCGGCATCGGCCAAAAAGACGCCGATTACAACCGTTTTTTTTTTTTTTTTTTTTTTAATAAATGTTATTGCGCTTAGTATCCTGCAGATTGCGCTCCTACTCACCTTGCTAACTAACAACTTTAGCTGGAGTAAAAAAGAGGAGATTGAATTTTACCGTACAACATGAAAGCACGCTCGCTCAGGCAGCTGCGCGCTCACCTCACCAATGTACACAAGACGCGTTGTTTGAGCATGTTGTGCCTGTTTTTCTTTAGGTCCCAGGCCATGTTAATTTGTTATACTGTAGACTCTAACGGTGAGACCATACTGCTCAGCACGCACGTGTTAGTCACTGCTCACGAGCGCAGCACATTGGGAGTTAGTTATTTATTTTACATTTTACATTACACTCATTTTTTACTGTAAATGTATTCTAAAACACTCAAAGGTTCTGCATTCAATTCACATATTCGTCAAAAGTGTTTAAAGTATATTTAAGGTATCAAAAACTACGTTTTATATGCTTTTTTTTTTTTTTTTTTTTTTTTTAATCGGCCGATTAAATCGTAATCGAAATTTTTCTCTGAAAATAATCAGCATCGGCATCGGCACTCAAAAATCAATATCGGTCGGGCCCTAATACGTATGTAGTTTGCCCCTCCGCCATATATTTGAAGTTCTTGGTAGTGCCCCCGACTCGTTAACACGAGATTATTCGCAATTACATCTCAACATCTCCAACTGTACCACAATAATATAACTATTATAAGTCCCAACTGGACAACCCCCTGCTTTCCAAGAAGCCGATCTACTGTTTTCCCCTCATCCAGCTCAAAAATCCCCTTAATTGTCTGCCCCCAACAGACGAGACCAAATTTGCCTTGCAACAATAGGGTAACGCATTAAACAGCCGTTCAAAACCCCTCTTGACTTTAACATTCATACTGAATCAGAGGGCTCTAATACATTTCTATACACCCCCTATGCCACATCAACTTGATAGACAAAGACCTATTGATTTCCCTGCAGATCACACAGCCCTGCAACTTAAAGATGAACACACCTAGGCTGTATCTTCAAAAGCTCTCTACCACACACTCCCTTATTCATATTGCTGAAAGAAGGAGGCTAAACCCCTTCCTATTGTCAGTTAAATTAAAGTCTTATCTTATTGTTCTTTCTCCCTCTTGCCCCCTCCCACCCCTAACACCTAGAAATGTGTTGGAACCAGAATGTAAATTTAGTATATTTGTGGGTCTGTGTGTCTGGGTGCTGAAATATGGAAAGCCAGTCCCTTGTTAATATCGCACACACAAGTATTTGTGTAGGTTGTAATCAATGTTTTTTGATTCACCAACATTAATAGTTTAAACGATCTATAAATGTTTTGCATTTGTACTAAATTTGTTCTCTTTTCTCGTCAGGCCTTTGCAACCCGAGCAGTAATGGATGCCCGACATTCATCATTTTAATTGTTTACATTACTTAAAATATTCTCTTTTCTAATCAGGAAGTGGCAACACAACGATCAGTTGCCCACGATCATCATTTTACTTCTGTGCATTGATCTTAATTCTCTTTTCTCTTCAGGAGGTGGCAACACAAGCATTACAAGTTGCCCAACACTCATCGTTTAACTTCTGTGCATTGATCTTAATTCTTTCTCTCTCCAGGAAATGGCAGTATAAGCAGGAACGAATGCCAAACACTGACAGTAATTTTTTTTTTTTTCCAGGTTGCTGAGCCCTTCTGTCTATTCCACATGCGTTTTGTGTAGCAAGACAGGTAGAGAACCAGGCTGGTTCAAATAGACACGGGGTTCAACTGCTAGAATAATATGTCTAATTAATAAATGGTGCACATGGTTTTAAACGGTGCCCAAGGAGGGGGTTAGCTCAACTGCTGTAGCCACAATTACAATACATTTTTTGCGAATATTAAATCTACATGGGTTAAATTCTGCTATAATCAGCTACTACATACGAATAAACTGAATAACACTGCGTGAGATGTTCAAAGGTCAACTATTGCTTCCATCGGAGCGATTGCAGTAGATATAATATCGTACCACCAATATGCATGCATTATCTTGTATTCAACAATTAGGAAAGCCGGATTCCAGAACCGAAAGAAGTCCTACAAAAGGACACCAACCCAGGGGTCTTACATCAACCAGATCCCTGTACGACAGTTACACGGTGATCTTAAAATAGGAATAATTATCTAGACTCCACATCATGAACGGTTAGCCTTTAAAGTTGTCCATAGCATGCATACCGCTCGTCCACAGAAGTCCGGGGATTATCCAGGCCTGGGGATTCTTATTAGGAGAGTTCTGGGATAACCTGCCTCGTAGGAGAGCAGAAGAGTCCCCCCCAAATAGAGGATTCTGAGGACAAGCGGTAGAAATGCATAGTTCAACAGACCAGACGAGGTCCAGAGTACCAAAATAAGAAAGAATAAAATATATTTCCTTACAAATTATGAAAATAACATTTAAATAAAAGTCTTCACGTAATCTAAGGTTAATAATTGGCAATATTTACAATTAAATTACATAAGTAGAATAAAAAGTAATCCATAATAATTTTGATTAACAATATACGTGTTACGTTTTTCATTACACGACGGGCTATGTGGACAGTGGATACTCGATTATTACAATATATCACAACCAATTTAATGGTCAACCGAATTGCACAGCCATAACATAACCCTGATTGTCCCCGACTGAACCCCGACTGACAACGTTCCGGTAACCACAGAAGTATGATGCCTAATATTGAAATGCAGATTTTTAATATTAAGATATTTTGTTAATGTTCAAATTTAAGTTTTGTATGTTTGTGTTTTCCCATGTGGTCTTGTCACCCTGTTATTCTGCAGGGTCGTTTAAAATGTAATCCTTTAAGGTTAGTGGAAATCAGTTCTCACTCTGTTCCTTTGTTATCCTGTGTGGGTTTGGGCCTGTTATCCTTGATCCCCAGGGAAGTGCAGAGACGCGAGTGATAAGGAACGGCCAACCCCATATTTATGACATCTTAAGGAATGATGACTTAGATGACCATATGGTTAACAAAGGCTTTTGGTTTGTTGTGAGGCAGCTGCCCTCAGCAACACTTCTGAATGTGTAAGAACTCCTGGCCACTCAGTGGACCTATCTGCGGACCCTTTAGAGAATGAAGGGCTCCGCAGGGAGAAATCCCATCTGAGGACTCAGATTGTTGAATAATATGCTTATTTTTAGGTCTGTTGATGCATGTTATGATGCATCTTCGTTCGTGCTTTTCTTACGAATGTGTATATAGAGATAAAAATAAAATGAAAATAAAAATAAGTAAAAATATAAAATGAAAACAAATGGTGGATTCATATACCATGCGTGAATGACCTCTCGTGTGTGTCAGAGCCACCAAGATAATGGAGATTACTCGACTGTTACATACACGAGGGGATATTGAAAGCATACCACATATAAAACTATAAGATAATTAGAAAATGATTCATTATAATTAACTTGCAATAACATTTGGTTCAACCAATAACTTCTGAATTTTTCTTTTAGGTTCAGTTTTTGTTTTGTTTTAGAATATCACCCTATATTTAATACCCAGATGTGCATAATTGTTGTGAGTTCGGATGACTCTTATTCTACCTAGTTTAGACAGTTTTAATTGC
This sequence comes from Gadus chalcogrammus, assembly GCF_026213295.1. NCBI lineage: Eukaryota > Metazoa > Chordata > Actinopteri > Gadiformes > Gadidae > Gadus > Gadus chalcogrammus. The sequence continues at coordinate 22,999,637 of NC_079415.1, read as the reverse complement.
CCTGGCTCAAAATTCCCCCCATAGACTTGGTGTCAGACGTTGGATTGTGGCACTCCTTGGGAGCCTCCAAGCCCACGACGACTGACTGATCGTTCCTGCGGGTTCTGGTGAGGTGACGGTGGAGCTCATGGGGAGGCTCCGGGAGAGTTCACAATCACGGGCTCCTTCGGGGAGAATTCAAGTGGGTCAGGATTAAAAGGTTGAATTAATGTATCGATTTGATGTTGACCAACAAAAAACTAGATAATTATAATAATAAATACTGTTCATGTAATGGTATAGTTTGGTCTGGGACTTGCGTAGCTAAAAAAAACTGTTTTGGAAATAGTAATGGACGTGTCCGGGACATGTATAGCTATAAATAAGTAAAGATAAAACTGCGTTTTACTTTACTTCACTTTGCTAAGGCATATGCACATTTGATGTGGTATGCAAAAGGCAGAGAATAAGGCGTATACACGTTTGATGTGGTATGCAATGTACATAAAAGTGAATCAAAGTGTGGACAACATCAAATGCGAACAATACGTAGAATAAATGAAGATTAGGTCATCCAATATACATAGTTAGTGTAGGACAATCGGGTAATATAATGAAGGTAACTGTTAGAACCAGATACGGTTACAAAGAAGTGATATTGAACATACACATTTTAACATTATCGCTATTTCCCTTTTTTCCTCTTTTTGGGTTTGTAGATAAGAAATGGATTAGCGATACATCTGCTCGCCAGGGACAATATAGGCTCAATTTAGATTCAGAAGTAGTGGGTTCACCTTTCAAATGCCACTGCTACTGCTGTAACACTTTGATACAACGTCAGCGTTTCATAGTCTGATATTTGTTACTCTGATAAGTTACGACACACGGGTATACTGAATCATAAAACATTTACGGTTTACTGCATTTAAGAACAGCGTGGTCTCAAGACGGCTGCATAGACCCACCACTATCGACCTTTGGTTTTGTATGTACTGGTCTTCATTTCTCTTCACAATAGATTGGTTTATGTACAGATGATTAAGGAAAGGAACTTCAACTTGGTTGCACTACACCGTTGTTAGGATTGGTTAATTTAATGCGCATGGCTGAAGCAATGCGCAAGGAGGGATGTAGTGTGAATATTAAATCAAGGTTGAAGGTTGAAATCAGCTCAGAATAAGGAATCAAAACAAAAATTTAAAACCTGTACAAGCACCAAATAGAATTGGTTAGAGGAAAACTGTTCCTGCAGAGGTTGTTACCAGGTAAGTAATTCCATAGTGGTAAATCGAATAAACGCTTTCTAAATGGGTGTAGCTACGAATAATAACTAAGAAAAAGTATTTTATTGGAAAGTACTATGCTAATTTCTAGATAGTACATCATTAAATTTGGGCTGTTACCAACATAAACCTTGGATAATAGGTGTTTCTAAGAATTGGTTGCCTAATTTCCTAGGAAGTACACAATATCGGAGTTATTACCAACCTAAAACAACTACACACTACTTAGTTGAGTTGATGGTAATAGTGGAGGTTTTACTTGGTACATCAGCTGTAATTCCTCTGTATTTACCTTCTTATTACCAGTGGTAATTACACAGTAATACATTATAATTTACCGGATAATTCCATTGTATTTACCTTCTTATTACCAGTGGTAATTACCCAGTAATACACCATGATTTACCATGTATTTACCGGGTAACTAAGGTAACTGGTAATAAGAAGGTAAATACAGAGTATTTACCTTCTTATTACCAGTGGTAATTACCCAGTAATACACTATAATTTACCATGTATGTACCGGGTAAATACCTACTAATTAGGGGACTGTAAAAGGAAGGGTTACCAATACGTGAAAAGTGGTTCTTCTGAATGAAGGTTAATATCTGTGAGGAACGGTAAGTTAATATTCATGCATCATTTGCACTCATTCATAATGAAAGTTTATGGCACCTAAACTAATGGCACCTTCTGTGTTTCATAGTGTGTTTCATAATAGGCCTATGTCACGGAACAATTGAAGACCGGAAGAAGCTCGCGGAGTAGGGTAACTGCTCTTCCGCTTAGCTTAGCTAAGCTGTTTACCATGGCGGAGGCAGATCGATACAACCTACCTAAATTGTCCTACGACGACGTCCTAAGGATCGTAAATCAGCACTCACGTGTCGAAACATCTAAACTACGCAAAGGATATAAGTTCTTCTGGGAGAAGTACATTTTTAATTACAGAAGTAAGTGTTTCAAATCTGTTGACACTGTGTAGCTTGAATGTGACAGATAGCACTAATGCTGCTATCCATTTTGATGGTACGCTGGTACGAACGACCAGCTTCAGCGAGAACGTGACGTATTTCCCTTGCTCCAGCCTTCCAGATGCCAATTGTGTCTGACGAGTTTGAAAAGAATGGACGCCAAAAGGAGAGCAGTTTTGTCAATCACACTGGACACTTTCCTAGAACAGGAAATCATGGCTGTGATTTTCCTGAAACAGTTCCAGAATCTCGTGGAAGAAGATAGAAGTAAACACAAACGGTATGTCCTCATTTCAGTATGTTTGGCCGTGTATAGACGTTTTTGCAGCGTTATAAAACGCTCGAAGGCTAGCAAACTAGCTGCCGGTGTGCTAAAAACAATAGCGATGTTGACTGTTGTGATACCGAAATGTTGCTCTGTATTTCTATTATCTTCTATCAACTTCAGAATAAATGCATTTTAGAAGCTTAAGATAACGTTTGGCGAACGTGAATGTAACCTGGCATCTACATGACAATACAATGAACACCCATATCTTGACTTTTTCTTTAGTTTATGTGGATTTGCAGTTAATGATGTAATGCAATAGAAACACAAAACTGAACATGATTGTGAATGAATTATTGTTATCTATATTGATAACAGTTGTCTCTCTTCCTCACACAGGGCTGTGGTTGAGGCTCTGTATGTGCTGCGGCCCAGAGTGAACATTATCCTGAAGTCTGGCACAGAGTGGCAGATAATGCTAGACATGGATGATCACAAATTTGCCCGGCATTTCAGAGTATCCAAAACCCGGTTTGACGTCCTTAAAGAGTACCTACAGGAGGGTGGCCTGCAATGTGACCACAGCCATGGGCTGCCCCCCCTGCCTATTCCCAAGAAGGTACTCATGTTCCTGTGGTACATGGGTAACCAGAACTGCTTCCGGGAGATATCAGACAAGTTTAACGTCTCATCTTCATCAGCACACCGCACCATACTCCAAGTGCTAACCATCATGTCCACCCTTGGCTGGGGTTTTGTCTCTTGGCCTAAAGGCTGTGAGAAGAGGGTGTCTGCCACCAGCTTCCAACGCACATGTGGCCATGAGAGGGTCATTGGAGCGATTGATGGCTGCCACATTAGATTACAGTGTCCACGGGTCAGAGGAGTGGACTACATGAACAGGAAGTCCTTCTACTCTGTCCTCCTCCAGGGGATTGTGGATGCTGAAGGCCGATTCATCAATGTCTTCACTGGAATGCCTGGCAAAGTGCATGATGCCCGGCTGCTGCGGTCCTCCTGGTTTTTCCAAGAATGGCAGGAGAGGATGGGGGAGTACCGTCTGCTGGGGGATAGTGCATACATCGGTCAGGATTTTCCCTTCATCATCTCCCCCCGGCGTGAAAACGGGGCTCTTACTGATGCAGACCTTCGTCGCAACACCGACATCAGCCGGGGAAGAGTCATCATTGAGCAGGCATTTGGGAGGATGAAATGCAAGTGGAGGCGCATTAGAGACTTGCAGAACACATGCACTGTCACTATTGCGAAGATCATCTTGGCTGCATGTTATCTTCACAACTTTGCCCAAGGTGCCTCGATAGGATGTGATGAACACCCAGATGGATGTCCAAGAGAGGATGATGCCAACCAGTAGGAAGAGGTGTTCCGGCAATTCTTGGCAAAACAAAAGACTATTTCTGACTTCTATTATGTTCATTATTCATTACGTTCATTCATCTATTATGTTCACTATTCCTGTGTTTTGGAATAAAAGTGTTGAACCATAAAAGTTACGCTTCTTCATTTGTAAACCAATTGATATAATGGGGGAAATGGAAAGGCTTGGGTAGAATAGTAATCACATTGTAGAACCAGATAAAAACATTTAAGTCAATGTGTGAAAATGTCTCGGGTGAAATTCAAACACACACAGGCATGGTCGAGTTTAAAATTATATTTTGTTTTACTATAGGGTATAAAAAGGCAAGTTGGACAAAACAAAGTTATTACAATAATACAACTCTTGTAATAATACAAATCTTGGTAATAAAGTGCAAATTGTTTGTATAAAATAAATGCAAATAAATAATAAAGTGAAAAATAGTGCAAAACAAAGGTTAATTTAACTTGAATGAACTTATGAACCTGTTGAACCTGTCCATTTAAGTTCAATGCTTGAAGCATTGAACTTAAATGGACAGGATTATCGCCTCACATCTTGTCCACCATCCTTGTAAACTGCGTGAGGAGCTCCCGCCGATCTTCCCTCATCTCCCGCAGGGTGTCCTTCATGAAGTCCTCCTGCCGCTTCAGAGCATCAGCCCTCTCCTCATCAGACGACTTTAGGTAGGCCACCAGCTCATCCTGCTTCGTTGGACGCTTCCTTGGCCTCGATGGAGGCCAAGGGGAGATGGAGCTCGTGGACCACACTGGTGAGGGAGCTCTTGTGGGTGGGGTTGAAGATGCTGTGCTGGTGGAAGGCACAGCTGGGGGAGCCCTGTCCTCTGACACTGGTGTGGGGGCACTGTTCGACCGACGCAGTGCGTCCGGTCGACGTACCACCACACCATGTCCATCGCCCGCAAGGACAGGTGGATCCACATCATGATGCAGCAGCTCTTCCATCTCCTTTAAAAACTGGAAGCGGCCAGGTCCCCTTCCAGTGGAAGCATTGTGGTCTTTGACCTTTTTGTAGCCCCGCACCAATGTCAACCACTTCCGCGCCACCTTGTCGGGGTGGAAGTCCTCCCCAAACTGTGTGGAAAGCTTTGCAGCCATCTCTTCCCACAGCAGTTTTTTTGTTTTCTTCCCCAACCTCATCCTCCGGTTGAGGTCATCAATGGTCTTTGCTGGTCCCTCGCCCTCTACCGCAAGATGAATGCCCATCAGGTGGATGAGGAAGAGGGTTTGAGCTCTATCAAACACCTCGTTCAACCGCCTTGGTGGATTTGGATGGATATTGCAGGTATCTGAATCATAAAAAAAAAAATGAAACATTACAGTACAGTACAGGGAAAAATGACTGTTGAAGTACACTTATGTCTACAGTGTCATGTCTTAATAATTCACCCGTGCAAGTGCAATCCATCGTGTGTATGGTGGCAGCCACCATGAGGCCCTCGTCCACATAGTACTGTCCTGGTCTGTGGTCCAGCTGGTACAGATTACCAATAAATGGCATGGTCCTGTCCTTGTCCAGAAATGCATGCATGCTCTGGTTGAGGAAAACTATTTTGGAAAAAATAAATAATCCAGTGTATAATGGTTGTCAGCTTTTACAGAAACATTAACATTGCAAGCCTTTTACAACCATTACAACCTTCAAGTCACAACTCAAAACTCACCTGTTCAAACTCGCACACAACGCCTAACTGATCACTGTTTTGATTGTTTGTTTGTTTTGTTTTGTCTTGTTTTTGTTTTATTAATTTTTTATGTTTTATTAAAAAAATGTCCACAATGTCTTGTTTTTTAAACGATATATGATGACTATATGCTCTGTAAGGTGACCTTGGGTGTCTTGAAAGGCGCCTCTAAATTAAATGTATTATTATTATTATTATTATTATTTTACATTGCAATAATATTTTGCCATTTTCGCCAATTTTAATTTCAACAAGTGCTGTCGTGTTTCTGTCGAGCCACGAGGGGTAGTAGCGGGCTAGTCATCATTGGCAACATAGCCTATTTTAGCAAACCAGCTTGAAAACACAACTTTACATTGAATTGCACGCAAAGCAAGACCGTGCAATGCATAAATTGGTCACCGGATTAAAGCAGCAATGAAATTAAGTATTTAAGAGGATTTAAAAACGACATTAAAACCACCAACGTGGTACAAATACAAAGAAAATACATCGTAACTTACCATTGACTATGGGCGCAGCCATCTTCTTGACGAGTTGTACAGCTCTGCTCGCTCTACTTTGAAAGCGACGAGATGCTACGACCAAAAGGGGGCGTGCCTCAGTGAAATGCCGCAAGAAAGCTGGGAGATTTGCGACTTTACCACTTCGTACATCCAAATGGATAGCAGCATTAGTGTAATACATGTCAGTTAAAATGTATCCTTTTTAATTAATCGCAAAATATTATTTACACTGGTAGGAATACATATTTAGTTTGAGTGTCTCTGAAACTTTTCCTGACGAACCCCAAGATGTTAGGTATAGGTAGGTAGGCACTGCCAGTGCCTACCGTACATGTAAGTGTCGATAGTATGTCAGATTAGCTCCAGGCTACTGTCAGAACATAGTGGCTGGGTGGCTGTCATAGGCTACCAATGCCCATACATTTTGCTGTATGGTGTGTTAATCTTTCCCTCTCTTACTGCAGTGTCAGATTTAGTTAATTTGGAAGTAGCAGTTCGGGCGAACTGCTACTGTTCGCAGAAGAAAAACGATGAGCCTCACACCCTGCAGGTTACAGTGCTAGGAAGTCAGGCCTGAGTCTGAAATCAAACTCTATCTCGCTTTTCATAGTATTTTGTGAATCAATGGGACTGTTACTTAGGCCTACCTTTCTGACCACTTTAATTAGATTTACATTTTGTGATTCAAACAACAGGCCCACCTCGTAATATGTAGCATAATGGAGCATGGTTTCAGACCTTCACAGATTCAGTTGCATGTTCAGTCTGTGTGTTTTTATTATTGTTGTTTCTTGTTGCTGTTCCAAAATGCTCTCTCTTTCTCCAGATCTGCTGTTGCAGATGATAATGTTTTGTTTCATGTCTGCTGTTGCAGATTGTCATGTTTTGTTTTATATCTGCTCTTCCAGACACATGACTACCACTTCACAGGGGAGCAAAGCGTGCCAACACCTCTGTCGTGCACCAGTGTTCTGCAGTCGTGGACCAAGGACACAGGTTTATGTGTATACCTCAGGCCTAGCCAAACATCCTGTATAGTCTACTCAATAATAGTATTCGAAGTTCTTGTATATAGACAGACATGACTAACACTGACTTAAGTGTTGCTACACTGACAATATGATTTATGTGCTGACATATTTTTTCTTTTTGCTCCAGGGGATTCGCTCCAGGGGATTCGCCCGGAACCCACTGACCAACTTGTGGTCAGGAAACCCAAGGTTTGGGTTAGGTGTTTTATTTTAACACATACATGGACACATACCTCCTGAATGCCAAGTAAATATGGCCGAGGGACACACACACACACACACACCATTTCATTTATTTATTTCTGTTAAATGTATATATGTAAATATTTTAATCAAAGAATTGGAAACAAACATTCCTGAACATTTGTTTAAGGTAACACACTCTGAGCACCTTTAAAGCAAGCCTGAAGACTTTTATGTTTGCATTAGCTTTCTGCTACATCTTAAATACATTGCACTTTCTAAAAAGCTTTTTTAACTTTGCCTTTATTTTTTATTGTAATACTAAAATGCCTTTCACTTTCTATTTTACTCATTTCTTTGCATATGTTTTCTTATACTTATCTATTTTATTGTATGACAATGTTTATATGTGAAGCACTTTGAGTCTGCCTTGTGTATGAAAAGTGCTACATAAATAAAGTTGCCTTGCCTAACACACACAGAACATTTCATTTCTTTCTGTTAAATGTAAATATGTATATATGTACATTTATATTTATAAAAAAGAATTGGAAACAAACATTAAATAAACATTTGAAAAGGACGGACGGACACAAACACACACACCATTTTAATTTCTTTCTTCTAAATGTAAACAAAGAACATTAATAAATGTTTGAAAATAGTCATGTGACGTCATGTGTGTTTTAATGTGTGACACTGGGACATCACCCTTCACATCTAAAGGACCTTGATAGTTAGACATCAAGCAACAATTTACCCACAGCTGATTGACAGAGCCTGAAAGAGTCAGAGGAATGGTCGTGTCCCAGATATGATATTCTTTGACCCTTCTGATGGCCCTCTGCACCAAAGTCGGGCGATACTCTGGGGTTTTTCGGTGTCCTCACTGGTGAACCTGGCGCCTCTTTTAAATGGCGGCATTATGAGGGTGGCCCCAACTTCAGAAAGCATCTTGTCGGATGACAAAGCCTTTGTCAGCCATGCATGCATCTCCTGGCTGAAGTAGACTAAGGATTCCTGACTGCTGTGTGATTTCTCTGTCTGATATGGAACCAGTGTACAGCTTAGAAATTAAGGTGATAACTCCACATGGAGCAATGCCGATCAGACCTTTGAAGGTGTTGGTATTCTTGTGGTGGGAGAATGTTTCAGACTGGAGGGTGAGTGATGAGGGTGCCTCACACCTGATTTCTGTGCAGTCTAGAATCACTCGCACGTTAGGACCGTAATGGGCAAAAAATAATCTCAACCAAGATTTATTTTGTCCTTCGGGAAAGTGTGGAAGCTGAGGTATGGCTGTATACGTCCTGATGTAGAGCAACACGGTACACTACAAGAACAACTGCGAACGGGGGCTGCCATTGTTGTTGCTGCTAGACGCGACCGGAAGTTGGATTACCCTACTACGCGTTCCGGAAGCAGGAAGTGTGACATAGGCCTATTACCAATGCTTTGGGTTTAACTAATTAAAGTATAATGCTACACAGATCACTTTTGTATCATGTCTTCTGATTAAACTCTTTAATAATAACAATAAGTAATTAAAATGTTAGTCTGCAAGGTTACAAAAACGTATTTTATTTTTTTCAACAGAAACTTCCACCTATTGACGAGCTGCTGCTCTTCCTGATGCATCTGTCAGCGGGTTTACTTCTCAGGAGTCAGGGACCTTGCAGAGAGGTTCAGTATCCACCGCAGCACTGCCAGTCGGATTGTGTCCACTTGGACACACTTCCTGTACTTTCTGCTGGGAAGCCAGCGTCTGTGGATCCCACCTGAAGTTGTCAGGGCTCACCTACCACCTGAGTTTTCTGCATTTGCTGACACACGGGTGGTGCTTGATTGCACGGAGATCTCCTGCCAAACGCCCTCTTCTCTTCTCCTGCAGAGTGAAGTGTTTTCAAGCTACAAGTCACATACAACATTCAAGGCAATGATTGGCATGGCTCCCCATGGTGCCATTACGTTTGTGTCAGGGCTGTATGCGGGATCCATGAGTGATCGGGAATTCTTCAAACGTTCTGGAATTGCGAAGCTGCTGCAGCCAGACATGGCAATCATGGTGGACAAAGGCTTCTTGGTTGACAACCTTGCTGGGTGTAAGGTGTACCGACCTGCCTTTCTCTCTCACAAAAAGCAAATGAGTAGAGAGGATGTCAGGCAGACGCAGTCAATTGCACGTCTAAGAGTGCATGTGGAGAGGTGCATAAGGAGGATTAAATAAAACAAACTCTTTGATAAGGAAATACCTCTCTCTGTATGTGGGAACATTGAGGAGTTGTTCAGTGTGGCCTGCTTCCTGGTCAATTACCAGAATGGACCGCTAGTAAAGGCGTGGGCAAGTCAACAGTAAATTAAAGATGTGTCTTGACCCTTAAAAAAATTTCATTGTGGTCTTTACACTACATTTTGTGTTTTACTGACTTAAAACATAAATTAAAACACACTGGAAATGACATAAGACAATTTATAATTTAATAAGGAAATAATGCAGGTGAGAAATAAACAAACACACACAATCATTGACATCTCGTATCACCCACGAGCACATAAAGATTAGATTAGAACAGTAATGGATGAGAAAGATTTGGTCGATTATATGGAGGATAAAAAATTCCAAGCAACAAAGATATACATGGAGAAGGCAAAATTTAATCAAGCAAATATAACATTGAAATATTGACAACATTCTGGGGAAACAAGATGTTGCCCAGGATATACTAGACAAACAAACAAAAACCAAGAGTATGAACAACTAATATATGAGAGAACTGACATTTTATACTATAAATCGAAAAGCAAAGTGGATGGAAAAAGGGGAAAGAGTGTTTTTACCAAGATAAAAGTGAAAAAAGAAATAATCCCCCTTCTCCCTTATAACCCCTGCCACCGCAGCATCCCTGTAGATACGCTGCACAAGAATGTCCTCCTCAGCCAGAACAATAAAAGCACACCATTGCATCCGAGTGAGTAATAACTGCCCCTGGACTTGCCAGTAGTAGCTGTGGCTGGGCTTTAATTTTAATGTGCCTACTCTACATCTTCAGGTACTTGCAGTCCACATAGCTTTTGGAATTAGGGCATTTGATTTCTATCAGTCCAAATGGTGGGCTCTCAGTTGGATCAAATACAAGACCATCTGGAGAGGATCCTAGCCAAGGAGCATCTGGGTGTATTACAAAGCCACATGGCCAGTAGTTGACTTTTTTTTTTCTGCTGTATTCTTGGATGGCCACAGGCTCCAATGCCAGCACCCTTTTCATTAGCGCTGTCTGAACCCCACCTTTCCATATTCTCTCTGCTAGGTTCTGAGAAGAATTGTCCCCTCTCACATGGCACACCTCCCTAAATCGAGAAGAAGTGAGCCTTGGCTTCCTGACTTGGTGCCACTCCACAATGTTGCTCTGGTCCCTTGTAGCCATCTCTATCTTCCTTGCCATATCCAAGGTAATGGCAAGTGACATTAACTGGAGATGCTGTTCATAAGTGCACACAAAATACAGGTGGAGGGATCCAGCCTATAGCCTTCTAATGGCAGAGGTGGGCTGTCTGGGTGGCAGACTATTACCCGACTAATTGGTACTGGATGCTGATAAGAGATGGGGCTACCTTCCTGGACAGGTCGAAATGCTGACTCAACAAGGGGAACATCCTCGGTTATTGCCATGGTGGTTATCAGTGGAGCAATGTCTGCTGTGAAGTCTTGGTAAGCCTCAGCAACTTTCAGGACATCTGGGTCCGGCAAGTCCACCCGCACTGCTTTGTAGCGCTTAATCCTTAGAAAGAAAAAGAAAGGGTAACATCATAATTAGGAGTTGGGAAAAAGGTGAAGGAAGAATAATACACTCAAGCAAAACTAAAAGAAGAAAGATAGGTAGATATTACCTTACACCATCAGCAACTGTGTACTGCCTAGGTTTAAGCTTTGTAGAAATGACGACCACTCTACCTGGTTTCACACCCTATAAAAGTACACAAAGAACCATAACAACAATAGGATTAATAATAAATAATATTATCACCTGGTATTAAGTGTTTACCATAGTCCGTGGCTTATGCCATCTCTGCTCTGTTTCTGTGCAGCTAAGGACGGGGGGAACTGCCTTCAGTATCAGGGTTGAGTAATGTGCCGTTTGAAAAAGAAGTCCAACATTGTGATTGCACAGGACTTTTCCAGCAACACATGTGCATTCAGCAGCAGCAATTGTAACAGGCGAGCTGTTTTCAAAAGTTATCTATAAAAGAAAACACAATTACTTACATGTCACGTTGAAGTCATTATGTCACTACTATAAAAGAACACCAGATATGAGAAAGGTCACAGCAGGCTTATGGTTCAAGCAATAGTGGACATGGAAAAAGTGCAACAATTCTGGTTTATTAAACTAACTGAACTGAGAGAGAGGGAATAAACATCTAGTTCTGCTCCGTTTCAACTACTTGACATCCACACAAATAAGCCGGTGTCACTTATCTCTTAATTGGTTTTCAGGTAACATAGAAGTGTAACAATGTAAGAACAACATTGAACAAGAACAAGCCTAGATTCAGGGCACTATCACTATCAGCTCTTACATCACACTGACTCATGTACCTGACCATGGATAGGCTTAAACAGGGATGGCCAAACTGTTTGTGCTTGCAGGTCCCATACAGAAAAATACACACTGTCCAGGACCATTACAAGACCAGTTAAAAGTGTAACAGTAGTTGTGAAAAACCCTGTTCTCTATGGTACTCAAGAGTTATCTAATGAATGTGCATGGATTAATATAAGAGCAAGTTTGGCCACCCCTGGGCTTAAACGTATAACACCTACACGTATGCTACACCTACCTCTTAAATGAAGTTCAGGAATCATAATAGAGTAAGAGCAGTGTAAGTTGAACGTTGAACAGGTAAGACTATCCAAGATTCCGGGCATACATTCAGCACTTACCTAACACTGACTTATGTACCCGACCATGATATTGGATATGCTTAAACGTATATACTTATACTCTAATGCCGCTTTTCCACTGCATGGTACCAGCTCGACACGACTCGACTCAGCTCGCATTTTTTGCGTTTCCACCGCGAAAACATGGTATCTGGTACCTGAAGTGGCTGCTTTTTCTAGTACCGCCTCGCTCTAGGTTCCAAGCGGCTGAGCCGATGCTAAAAGGTGACGTCGGCAGACATGGCAACCATGCTGTTAACAGCCATAGCAGCGCCGCAGCCAACATATTCCACTTCTTCAACTTCTTCAACATGCCAGCTAATAATAGTAATGTTATCGATGTCCTCCATTGTTGTTATGTGGGTTCTGTCCATGTGTGGGTTGCGTAGGTGTTGTTTGCGTCGCGTACAAAAATACGTCACGGCCCTTTCGCGCAGCCGACCCCGCCCACGTCCAGGAGGTACTATTTGCGGTGGAAAACGACCCGTGCTGCTACCGTGTCGAGTCGTGTCGAGTCGAGTCGAGTCGAGTCGAGTCGAGTCGAGCTACACGTGCGGTGGAAAAGCGGCATAAGGAACAGGAACAGTTTCTGGGGTGTCAATGAAAGCTATGTTAAGGTTTATGTCAGCAAACTAGACTTATTTTCTATTCTGCATCCACATCACCAGCTCGAGACACATTAACAACCCAAAACTTGAACCATTATGTTATACATGTTTTGTTTCTCCCTACTCTGAGGTTGTGTGGCTTTTCACTCATCCTGTAGGACCTATGACAGATTGCGAGACATAATTTATGTTACTAAACAGTAATCGTACACATTTCAAACACTGTACAGACGAATGAGGACCCTGCTAAATGGTAAATAACTACAGCTAGCTAGTCGATATAGCTTGGCTACCGTAGTGTTGTTGTTTAAACTTACCTTCATAATTGTCTATGTAACTTGAAAGATATATCTTAAATCCCTTCTGCCTCTTGCTTCTGGGGGCAGAGCTCCCCGTCTGGACCAGTCGATGAACGTCACTTATCGATATTGAAGGCAAATCCTGCAAGCATCTTGAATAAAATAAAGCCATAGTGTAGCTGCTTTCTCAGGGCTAGGGCTCGGTGGGCTCGCTGGATCTGGAGGTTGGTCCCCTCCGGGAGCTCGAGTTCGGCTTTTAGAAGCTGCTCCAGGTATATGGCTGCCGAGCTCCCCTCCGTGTCTTCTGGTAGCCCAAAGATTCTGATGTTGTTTCTTCTTGATCTTCCCTCGAGATCAGTTATTTTCTCTTGCATTCGGCGCGTCTGCCCCATCATCTCCGACAGCGCGGTACTGGCCTCCATTTTCCACTCTTCGACTTCTGCTATGCGCCCCTGAGCCTCGCTGATGCTCACCTGTTGTGCCTTTAGGTCGTTGTTGTTCTCCTTTAGCTGACGGCCTATTTCTTGCCGGAGTTTGGTGATTTCCTCCTTCATCTCTCTCTTCAGCTCGTCTTTAAATGTGATCAGCTCATGGCGTAGTTCTTGTTTAAGTTCGTTGATGTCCTTGCTGATAGTAGCAAGCCCGACTCTTAGCGTCTCCGCGCTGTCCATGTTCTCTTGTCTCTTCTTCGTGTTCGCTAACCTCGTGTTCGCTAGCCTCGTATTCTGAGATTTCTTCCGTTACGGGTTGCTCTGCTGCTTTGTTTTGCTTTTTGTTGATTTTCTGATTTCTTTTCTTTTTTGTCCCACTCATACTCTAGTTTTGTTTGTCGAGTTATGTCTGAATAGTGGGAATATTTTACCGACTCTGGAGAGCTAGTTAACTATGCGTTTACTCTCTCCGCCATCTTCCCGGAAGTCCAAACTCTACATTTTAAAGTTTGGTTTCAGCAGAAGAAGAACAGCTGGGATAGATTCACATTGTTGCTCCTCGTTGAACCAAAAACACAGAATTCTTGAATGTACCACAGATTAAAATATTAACACCGGGGTACAATTGATTTTCTTTTACATTTAACAATTGAAATATTTCTCTCTCTCATCGACCAGTGTGATTCTGAACATCCCAAATATGGGCAGATGTCCTGTTTTATGGGAAAAAGGAACGACATTCTCAAACAAATCAGAAATGTTTAATTTTTTCTAAATTATCACAAACTAAATAAATACATACTTATTTGATTGCATAGTACAGGTATTTGGTTTTATCGCCAATTCATTAATAACTAGTTTTTAATAAACTTTTTAAGAATTTAATAATATATTGTTTTTTTTACTAAAACTACACCAGGTTAGTCTCCCTGTATCAGTGTGGGTTTTTGCACAACAGTAAACACAAGCGCACGTACACACACATCAAACACCAAGACACACAAAAACACACACCCATGGTCAACATACATAGCTATACGTCGCTGATGTCCTCCAGTGAGCGTCCATTCCCCACGGCCCCGCCCTCCTCTACGGGCAGGGAGAAGCGGAGGTGCCGGCTCCTCTCCCAGCCGCGGCGGATGCGTGCGAGCGGCGCCGCCAGGCAGGGCAGGCTGAGGGCCAGCCGGCTGCACAGCACGGCCAGGGGCAGGGCCAGCGCCACCATGAAGGTGGGCGGCAGGCAGAGGCGATACTGCCCCGGGTCGAAGGCCCGGTCCCAGCCGAAGAGCAGCGTGTGGAGGGTGGCCATTGTCAGAGCCGCCAGGCCGATCCAAGACTGGGGAGGAGAGGAGAGGAGGTATCAGAATCAGAGTTACTTTCATTACATCTTATTGTACAACTACACAAGAGTTCAATTCTTAGGCTTGGTTCCTCAACAGCCACATAGGAGCAACAATACAAGATAAGTAAATCAGTAAACAAATAAGTAGCAGAAGTGGTAGTGGTACCAGCCAAAGATGATTGTAGTGCAAAAATGTTCTGCAAATTACAGAAATATATATTTAAATAATCTGTTTTTGTTGTGTGTGTGGGGTTGGTTTGGGGGTAGGGTGGAGAGAGGCGAGGAGAGAGAGGAGGTAGGGTGGAAAGAGAACAGGAGGGAGAGAGGAGAGGGTAGGGAGAGGAGAGGACGTAGGGTGGAGAGAGGAGAGAGAGGTGCGGGAGGAAGTAGAGGGCAGAGAGGTGAGGGAGACGATCGAGGGGAGAGTGGAGGGCGAGAAGATGAGATGGAGACTGAGAGGAAAAAATTAATGAGGAAGGCAAGGAAATCCGAGAGAGGAAGAGGAGCAGCAGGCGAGAAGGAAATGAGGTGGGAGGAAGAGGAGATGTCAGGACGAGCAGAGAGAAGATGTGTTGGAGGAAGAGTAGTTGGGAGTGGAAAAGGTGACAGAAGAGGGGCAGAGGGGACGGAGAGAGGAGTGTCTGCAAGGAAAATAAATGTATGCAGGTCTCCATCCAATACTGTTATTAGAATTTAGTATTAGCATTAGTATTTGGTTCATCACCATTAAACAACTGTAAATTAAATAGAAGGCTCAACGAGATGACAAATTTAAAAGAGCACCAGTCCAACCTCAAAGAAGGAAGTTATAGATAAATTGCCTCTATATTTTGTATAGCATTCGGTTTAGTTTTCCTTGATTGGAAGACACGTCAGTTTTAAAAGGTGTTCTCCATTAGAAGTGTCTTTACTTTATGCACCCAGCAAAGAGGTATTCATCAATCTATGCACATTTCTCAGAAGAAGGTGAAACAACAAGATATCGCTGTCGCTACAGTAAGGATGTTCATAGAACCAAGTGCCAAGCACTAACAATCGCTAGCTTAACCCATTCCCTGTATATACAACAAAGATAGCTAGGATAAGATGCTACAAAACTAAGTTCTATAGCAAAGTACGACGTACAATAAGTGCGTACATTTAGTGCTAGGACGTACAACATACCGTAAGTGCGTACATTAAGTGCCAACATGTACATCATACAATAAGTAATATGGTGTGGGAGGGGTTGGCTAAGTATGCAGGTGAACTCTGAACAGGTGAGTCTTGAGTCTTTTGAGGAAGCTGGTGAAAGACTCTCTGACGTCGGCCGGGAGTTCATTCCTCCACTGCAAAACAGAGTTGTGACTTTGATGATCAATGCTTGCTTTGCTCAATTTTCGTTGTTTTCTGTCTTTTTGTTCTGGGTCCAAATGCAGCGGTGCTAGGAGTTCATGGGTTTGAATTAACCGGCTATTAACAAAGTTTGTACAGCAGAACAAACAAAGTTTGTTCTAGCTGTACAGCAATAAAGCTAGAACCGCTTTCTCCAGAATTGTACTGAATGTACCCGTTGTTGATAAAGTGACATGACATGACTAAGCTACCAACATAAACAAAGAGGAGCTAGGAAAGGAAATTAACTAAGTGTTCAAGTTCAGAAGGGGCAAACGTGTGGCTACACACAGCACTACAAATCATCAGGATTGAAAAACAAAAAATATTTGTTGCACAGCTGAACGCTGTATCACCTCATGATCTGGCTGTTCTCAATTCACAACACGCATTCCATCCAATCTACATCAGGCATTCTGACCCAAACTCATGCACTCCCCACCATAATTATTACAGAATTCAAGCAAAGCAAGATTGACCAAAAGTCACTTAGTGTCAACAAGAGATTGACTCCACTCTAGTCATCTCCACTATAGTCAACACTGTGCGACGCAAATCGTGCAGAGGGGAACCCTCAGGGCCTTCTACGCCTTCAGAGAAGGCCTTAAAGAGTATTAAATAATATCTGTATTTATTAAAAAAAAATCTAACTAATTTAATTTAATAACAATACATCAAATTCCCGCAATGATTTATTTTCTCAGCCATTAGGGCTGAGATGAAGGCCCGGCTGTAGTGCTCCAAGTAGTCACCAAGTAGTCTAAATTAGACTACATGGTGGCTATGGCTAACATCAATTGCAACAGCCGACCACTTGAGTGCAGAAAACACAAAAGACTTTGCCACAGCACCAGCAAATCTGAAGCAATAAAATATCGCGTCTTGCCTTTATTTATGTGCTAGTAAAATAATAATAATTAATTAGATTCATTGAATTTATATAGCACATTATTTTTCTGGAAACTCAAAGCGCTTACAGTGAAGGGGAGGGAACCTCACTAACCACCACCAGTGTGTAGCACCCACTTGGGTGATGCACGGCAGCAAATCAGCGCCAGAACGCTCACCACAAACCAGCTTGAGTTGGATCGTGAGGGAATTAATGAATAAGCCAATTGTACAGGGGGATGATTAGGGGGCCAGATTGAATGAGCCTGGTTGGGCAATTTTAGCCAGGACACCGGGGAATCCCCTACTCTTTGCGATACGTTTTCTTTTATGACCTCAGTGAGGCAGGACCTCAGTTTTATGTCGCCTCCGAAGGACGGCACCTTCCATAGTAATCATTGCATTTCGTTGTACTTTGTACAATGACAATAAAGCTTTCTATTCTATTTTATTCAGTGTCCCCGTCACTGCACTGGGGCATCGGGGATTGATGTTTTTGGCCAGAGGGAAGAGTGCCACCTACTGGCCAACACCTGGCAGTGGTCTGCAGATGCATCCCGATGTAGCCTACCACATCCATTGAGTTCAACAGGTTATCGCTCTGATACTGTCCATGGTATTAGCAACCTGCTCTTGTGCTTTTTACCTATGTATTCAGGCTATAATGACTTGATTGGCTGATGCCTCATCATTGCATCCCAGCCCAAGAGTATTGGTTTTATTAATGCCACATTCATTGTCCAAGCCTTGCTGGCAGCTCATACAAAAATAAGTAAGCAAGTCATTATTGAAAATAAGCCCCTTCAGGGCGAAGCAAGACCCCTCCGCTTCGCGTCAGTGTCCTGTTCGTCCTGTCTTGGCTTATTTTCCCGATAATGACCGGTGTTCTACACATTATCTCGCTTATTACATGGCTAATTACCAAAACTAAAAAATAACCTCCAAGACACACCTAACCGTGTGTCGTTTCACAATTTATTTGTTACCATTCGTGGTGTTGATCAGCAGAGAAATAGTTTGCCAAAGACGTTGACGTCGCTTATGGCGCGTTTCCACTGGAGGGTGCGGGTCGGGTCGGTTAGCAACCAACGACGCTGGGGTTGATAAGTTACCGGACTACTTGCGGAGTGATACGGAAGACATGAATCAGAGGCAAAAAAATCCACTTTCCTTGACAGTGGTCAAATATGCTGAGCAACGGTCAGTAATACAAAAATAATTGACAGCTGAACGTTGGGAAAGCCCATGCAACTGAATGTAGCAGTCTACAACATTGAGAAGACTCGTGTAATTATCCATAATCAAATCAAGGTTTTTTAAGTGATGGGTACAAAATTAATCTTGACGAAAACTGGTAGGTACTCGTCCCCAGGGTCCCCGGCGAAATTGACGCCTATGCTGCGAGGCGTGGTATTTCAGGCCAACTGGTAAAAGAGTGTGTAACAGCTTTCAAACATATAAACCATAAAGCCTATGGACGCCTCGGGACCAGGGCTCCAGAGTGCGACCTATTAGGTTGCATATGCAACCTAATTTCTTAAGGTGCGAGTTCAAATTGAATGAGGTCGCTCCGGTGCTACTTGCAGGAGGACGATTGAAAAAAATTAAATCGTTTTTTTTTTTTCTTTCTCTCCCCACTCCCGCGGTTGTGGTTGATAATAAAATCTTACTTTCTGGCTCATTCCTGCGAGTCCACTACTCTCTCTCGCTCCCTGTCTCTGCCTGCCTGTCTGTCTGCACCATTTACATTCTATGGTCTGCACACTACACGTGCACAGTCTTGCTGCGCACGCAGCACGCACGAAAAAGTAAACAAAGCAGATACAATATGAAGCGGTCGATAGTCGATTCTTTTAAGAAAAAAAATGTGCCAGAGGAAACGAATGAGGCTGTTGTTTCGTGGTGCAACGGTTTCACGGGTTTCCCGTGATCCGTATGCATCAACCCTCACGGTTCGGGATGCAAGTGATCCACGGATCGGCTGATAATAAAAAAAAGGTTGTTTTTTATCCGGGAACCGGAACCGGAACCGGGCATATGTATGTTTGTTTGTAGTATTTTCGCTCTGTTCTCCGAATCAACCGTAGGGCTAGAACCAAGCAAAATTACTCTTGCAATGAGCAATGAGTCTTCCAACCGAAATCAATGGATTTACAAAATGCCAAATAAAACACGACAGAAACTGTATTTCGCTACCATACTTTATGAAAAAAAAGAAGATGAGGATGTCAGCATTGTCTTGGGAGAGTATAGTCTCTAAACTCTCCCCAGGCAATGCAGACATCCTGAATTTAAAGTTGTAAATCCAGGGTTAGGGATTAACATTTCAACAAATTTCATCTTGCTCTTTTGTTAGCACTACAGCACCTTGAGGTCTATGTTGGGTCTACCTCTCTGCCTGTTGTAGTGTTCACTGATCATAATCCCCTTGTTTTTCTGTCCCGCATGTTTAGTCACAACCAGCGACTCATGCGGTGGGCTCTGTTGGTACAAGACTTCAACCTCGATATCCAACATAAAAAGGGGTCTGAAAATGTGGACGCTGATGCTTTGTCTAGGCGCTAGAGCTATGTGTGTTAGCTATGTTTTATGCATGAAACCTTAACGCCAATGTTAACAAATGTTATTTACTATCCATGTTAAAAAGTAAGTAAGTAAGTAAGCTTTATTTGTACAGCGCCTTTCACAGACCAGGGTCACAAAGCGCTTCACAGTTAAAACAAAAACAATAACAATACACAGTTAAGAAGTACATGCAAATTTAAGTTTAAAAGGCCAAGACAGCTAAGCAAAAGCATGAGCAAACAAATAGGTCTTTAGTTGCTTTTTGAAGCAGTCAACAGACTCCATTGAACGCAGAGAGAGCGGAAGATCGTTCCAGAGCCTGGGAGCAACAGCCTGGAAGGATCTGTCTCCTCTGGTCCGGAAACGAGTGCGTGGCAACATCAGCAGATTCTGATCCACAGACCTCAGAGCCCGAGTTGGGGTGTAAGGCTGGATCAGATCACTGATGTAAGGCGGAGCCTAGCCATGCAAAGCTCTGAACGTTAAAACCAAAATTTTAAAATTAATCCTGGACGAAACTGGCAGCCAATGAAGAGCTTTAAGAATAGGGGTTATACGAGTCCTCCTATTGGTGCGAGTTAGAACTCTCGCTGCAGTTTTGCACTAACTGCAGGCGAGACAGCTCCTTTTTGTTTAGACAAGAAAACAAACTATTACAATAGTCTAAACGCGAAGACACAAATGCATGAGTGATCAGCTCCAAGTCATTTTGTGACACCATTTTCCTGAGTTTCGAAATGTTCCTCAGATGAAAAAAGCAATTTTTGGTCAGCTGTTTACAGTGCTGCACTAATGACATGTCTTTGTCAAACACAACACCCAGGTTTCTTAGGCTCGGTTTGACAGACTGGCCCAAGTCACCCAGGTACTGGTTAATCCCTGGAATGGAATAATCAGGGGCAATAACCAGTGTTTCTAATTTGTCCACATTAAGCTGCAGGGTGTTATCACTCAGCCAATGTTTTATCTCCACCAAGCACTGAACTAAGGAACTTAGCCTCTGGAGCTCAGTTGGCTTGAAGGAACAGTAAAGCTGGATATCATCAGCAAACATGTGGTAAGAAACATCAGGAAATCCCTGGATGATTTTTCCCAAGGGGATCAAATACAGCAAAAATAACACGGGGTCCAAAACGGAGACTTGGGGGACTCCACACAACAGATCTGCTGACTCAGACCTTATTTGGTTAACAGTGACACTAAAGCTACGCCCAGAGAGGTATGACGAGAACCAGTGTAAAACTGACCCTGACAGTCCTACTTCATCCCTCAGTCTTCTCAGCAGGATCTGGTGGTCAACTGTGTCAAAGGCTGAGGACAGATCTAAGAGAACTAGAACAGTGCTCTTTCCCGAATCAGCAGACATCATAATGTCACTGGACACTTTCAGTAAGGCCGTCTCTGTAGAGTGAAGTTTGCGGAAACCAGACTGAAAGGTCTCATGGATGTTACCCTGATCCAGAAATAATGACAGCGGTTCACAGACCAACTTCTCTAGGATCTTGGACAAGAGTGGCAGCTTTGAAATAGGCCTGAGGTTACTGAGGACAGTCGGGTCTAAGCCTGTTTTTTTAAGTAAAGGCTCCACTATGGCATGCTTAAATGTACTGGGAAACACACCTGTAGACAGAGAGAGGTCTACCATTTTGGTGACCCCGGGGCCAATTACATCAAACACTTTCACCAAGAGCCTACATGGAAGGACGTCAGATGAGCAAGAGGAGGGTTTCATCTTGGTCACCAGTGCAGAGATATCAGCAAGAGTCGCAGACTTAAATGAAGACCACAAGCTGGAGACAGGCTCAATGACAGCAGGGGTTCCTAACCTTGAGTCTGTGCACCTCAAGGTTAGTGGCTTTCCACAGACGCTCAGTCTTTCGACATAGTCTCTTTAGACTCAAGGTATCTTCATTTGTCCAAGGGCACACTTTTTTCTGTATTGACAAGTTTGATTTAACAGGTGCCACCTGGTCCAGAATTTTAACACACTGCTTGGTAAAACAGTGCATAAAATTGTCCACATCGAGGCAAACCATGAATAAAAGAGGGTCAAACATAGCAGAAAAACTGTCTGCAGTATTAGCAGAGATAACACGCCTCTGAGACCTAACTTCTAAGGGCTTAGGCTCAGGGCTGAAGTGCAGATCAAACAAAACAAAACAATGATCACTCAGATGGACGTCCTGTACAGACACATTTGAAATGTCCAGGCCAAGAGTAAAAACTAAATCTAAAATGTGGCCTTTCTGGTGTGTAGGCTCAGAAACATGTTGCTCAAAATTAAAAGCTTCAGTCAATGTTAAGAGTTCCTTTGCGGAGCAAGATGAGCTGTCATCAACATGAAGGTTAAAGTCTCCAAGGATTAGAACAGATTCCAACTTTATTATGGAGGATAAAAAGTCACTAAAATCCTTCAAGAACACAGCAGCAGGGCCAGGAGGACGGTAGATTGACACACAGTAGAATGGATTTGAAGAACCCACCCTGACCATCTGAGACTCAAATGAAGTGAATTCTTGGGTCTGAGTCACTTTGCATGTGCAACTGTCCCTGTATACAACAGCCAGACCCCCCCCACGACGACAGGGGCGGGGCTTCCCGACGGCAGAGCTACCAGCTGGACAGAGTTCATTTAGATGAATAAACTCTTCCTCTCTCTGCCATGTCTCCGAAAGACACATTAAATCCAGTTTTCTCTTGTGAAAAGATCGTTCAGAGAGAAGGATTTATTTGCAATAGACTGGGCATTTAACAGGCCGATATGCAACGTTGATGACGTCACGGAGGCAGTGTCCGCGGAGCGCAGCGGGATTGGTCGCAGGCATCGGTCACGTGGGCTCCAGCTGGACCGTGCCGGAACCGGTGTAAATACGGAAGAGCGTGGAGGCGATGAAAGCCGCTGACCACTACTCCAGCGCTGTTAGGCTCCAAGACTGTCATAGTGGTCCAAGCAGATGGCAAGCGTGGATGTGCTGTCACACATTGAGGAGAGGGATCCGCACAGACACCTTACGCGTTCTCCGTGGCCGAAGATGGCAGAGCCCAGGCGTGCTGCAGCACGTCTTCGCTTGACCTGGACTCCGGAACGCGAGCCTCTTTCCTCGATTTCCTGCGACTTTGCAGGTACTCAGGTGAGTCGGGGTCGATGATGAAAGGAGGAGGGAACGCTTGTTGTACCTGCCCCGTGTATCAACAGGCCCTCCATCGACTCTTGATACGAACCAGAGAGTCCCGATCATAGATCCGTAAAGCTGAGACACATCCATTTGAAATACGGGCTGATATGATCACATATGTTGTACAGATGACCATTAAAAGCTATACAGCAGGAGACGAGCCGTGGCACTGCCAGTCACAGGCGCCATCTTGTTCGGTCACGATCTCTATAAGGTCCTCAATTA